>NC_079394.1:14416497-14581497 GCF_029220125.1 Pseudoliparis swirei
CACCACCACCAACATTCATATCCACATGATGCGGTGCATGTTTTTATGATGGTGGGGGAAACCCGAGTAAACCCACGCCGGCACGAGGAGAACATGCAAACTCCACATAGAAAGGACCTGGCGCGACCGGGATTCGAACCTAGGGCCTTCTTGCTGTGAGGCGACCGTGCTAACCACTGAGCCACCATGCTGCCCGGTGGATGAATGAAAGGAAATAAGGAAGGAAGGATGGCTGGATGGATGGAAGAAAGCAAGGAAGGATGGATATGGAAGGAGGAAGGAAGGGACCTTCACCCAGGAGACCAGTGTTCATGTCTCGTGTTGAACCAGAAGTTATGTAATCGTTTTTGTAACAATGAGCACATTTTGTTACTGTAGAATATGATTTCCAGTAAAATATTGTTTCTAGTCTACAGCGACCGGTTTACAGTAAGTTCCTGTGAAATAACGCTGTGTGTCTTACTGACTAAAGCATGAGATGCTGTCTACGGTATTTACAGTACAGCACTGTAGACTCTCAACCTTTAGACCTGCTGCTGCTGTTGAGAGACAAAGTGCCAATAAAGATCATTGTATTGAGAGAAAAAGAGGGAAGGAAGGAAGAGATGGAGAGAAAAGAGAGTTTGAGGATGAGGATGGAGAAAAAGAAAAGAAAGTGCGAGAGAAATAATGTGTGTGAATGAAAGAGGGGGAGGGATGAGGGCAAGAGAGAGAGAGAGAGAGAGAGAGAGGCTCGCGCAGCCACAGCTCTGGTAGTTTTGGCTCCGCTGACCCGCAGGACGCAGCGCACCGTCCCGGCTCCCCTCGATGGTCCACCGCCGCCCGCAGGAGGGACAGACCGGCCACCGCTGCCCGGTAACCGGCCCCCCGGAGCCGCTCGCAGTCCGCCCGCAGTGAGCCTCCTCTGCGCCGCGAACAACTTTCACATTTTACAAAGAAAAAGAAAAAAACATCGAGGGAAACTCCGAGGAGGAGGAGGAGGAGGAGGAGGTGTTGGGGGGACCCAGCGGAGCGTCGTCGCCTCTCTACCGGCTCCACCGCTGCCTCTGTGCAGACACAGACAGCACGCCGGAAGGGCAACCTCACTTGGACTTAACCTTTTTTTAAATATATATTAATTTTTTCCATGCAACTTTTAACTGGTTGAAACTAATTCAAAGTGCGGCAGGCGGCTTCTGGTCCTCTCCGGTGCAGCTTGTTGGTGCGTAAAGTCCGCAAAGAAAACACAACCACCCGGGACCAGCGGAGCTCCACCCGGGCTGAAGCGGCGCTGCACCCAGGCTGAAGCGGCGCTCCACCCGGGACCAGCGGCGCTCCACCCGGGACCAGCGGAGCTCCACCCGGGCTGAAGCGGAGCTCCACCCGGGACCAGCGGAGCTCCATCCGGGCTGAAGCTGAGGTCAGTTCACTCCGGGTGTTTTATTGGCTGTTCAGGAAGGTTTTTATTAGCTGCTCCTTGTTTACAGAGAATGATGTAAACATGAAACTGGGAGATGGAGAGCTTCTTAGATTTATGGATGTGGGACTCACATTTTAAATTTTTTAAATAAAAAATGTGGATTTATTTATATTTATTAGTTACAAATGGAGAGTTTAGAAAATGATGCTGATGAGAAGAGAAACACGTGAACCTCAAATATCTCTCCAAAGTGTTTTAATGATATATTCAAACAAACAAAAATAACAAAATCAGTCAGTTAATGTTAATTTACTGATAACTTCTGATTCTCGTATATGTAAATATATCATCACATCAGGTGTGAATTTAAAGTTGGAGGTCTGACTCGAGTCTCTTTTTATCTTTTTGAAAAAAAGCTGAATAACATGAAGAACTTGTGGAATCAGACTCTACACATTACATACAGATACATGTTATTATAATAAATGTTCCAATAAGAGGATTTACACAGAGGATGTATTAGATTTAATCTGAATGTTGACATTTTGTTAATAATATCTATTTATTATTTTAACGGTCCAACATCCGTAATGTGATTTAGCGTTAATGCGAAGCTTGAGAAGACGGTAAAAACCTGTAAACCAGCTCTGCAGGAATAAAACAAGAGTTTAACGTAAGTGAGGGAGGCTGAAACATGAGTTCAGCGTCAGTGTCTCACTTTCAAAGTGAATTAAATTAAATTAAATCAAACTTATTTAAATATGAGGAGAGATTTTAAAAGTGGAATTACGGTATTTTGCCATTAAACGTCCGTAAAAACAAATCTTCTCAAATGTGACTTCTAGTTTGTAAATGTGCATGAAGTGTGTTGCGTTCATGACCCCTGACCTGAGATGCTGATGATTGACCCCCCCCAGCCATGCTGAAGCCGGGCGAGCCGGGTGGCTCGGCCTTCCTGAAGGTGGACCCGTCCTACCTGCAGCACTGGCAGCAGCTCTTCCCCCAGACGCAGCTGAAGGCTCCTCCGCCCGACCGCCTCTCCATCCCCATGGATGGCCTGCGCCCATCACGCCTGCACAGCCACCTCCTGGCCTCCTCGCACTGCACCTCCTCTTCTTCCACCTCCTCCTCTTCGGCTGCAGCAGCTCTAACGCCGGCCTCCTCCTCCATCTCCACCTCCACCTCAGCGGGGCTCTCCCAGATGCCCATCCCACAGCAGATCGCTCTCTTCGGGCAGGCGTGTGCCGGGCCCGGAGGAGGAGGAGGAGGAGGACCAGGAGGAGGAGGAGGAGACCTTATGGTGATCGCACCCCCGGACAACCAGCAGGGTCTCCACCCGGCAGCGGGGCTTCTCCATCAGGCCAAAGAGCAGAGCTGCAGCGGGGTCGGCGTGGTGTCTTCCAGCGTGAAGAGCAGCGGAGGAGGAGGAGGAGGTGGAGGAGGTGGAGGAGGAGGAGAGGAGGGCGGCAAAGCGTCGCGGTTTAAGCTGACGTCGGAGGAGCTGGACTACTACCTGTATGGACAGCAGAGGATGGAGATCATCCCCCTGAGCAACCAGACAGGAGAGCTCAACAACCGTACGTACACACACACACACACACACACACACACACCACCCCTCGGGTCACTGAAGGTCATCAGGCGCGTTGATGCTGATCGGCCTCTGAATGCTTCATAGCAGCGACTTCTAAACTTGTGTCAGTTTCATATTATTGTAAATGTGCAGAATTATATAAATATTATGTATATATATATATACATATATATATATATATATATTATAATTAAGTTGAATAATGTGTTCTTAAAATATTCATATAATAATTATTTGTACTATACTATAGTTTTGCTTCTGATGCTCAGTAAAGAGTTTGTAGAAACTTTAATAATTCTTGGTGCATCTTTCTAAAATATATCTGCAAGAGTTTAATACGCTTTATTAAAAGGTTATTTATCTCTTTAAATTATTCTGGAAATTATATAATTAAATTATAAATTATTTCCCTAATATTTGTGTAATATTCCTGCAAATAACGTGTTATTGATAAAGCAGCTTTTAATTCATAATTACTTTAATATTATTTAAATGGTTTTGCATTTCTAAATATTTGGTTGAACATTAATAAAGTATAATAATAAATATATCATACATATAATATTAATAATAATAATAATCATAAAGTTTTGATAATACCCAAATAAATAATCTTTTTTAAAAATAGGCCTATATTGATGCTCTTAAAATTAGTGATTTTAAATCAAAAAGTTAAGAAATAAATGATTGATATTTTAATTAAATTCTTTTTAATTTACATAACTATTTTTTCCCAATCAGTTTAAAATATATAACATATTTTAACTTGTGCTTGCGCTGCATTTCATCATTAAAATGGACCTTACAGAGTAGGAGGAAGAGGAGGAGGAGGAGGGGGGGGGGGGGTCAGAGGTCAGAGGTCAGCAGCCCGCTTGTGGCCGCAGCTCAGTTAATATGAACCAGACTTCATTCAGACTTTATGTAAATGTCGTCATCACCTGTCTCCGTCACGTGCTTTTCATATGAATGATTAATCTCTTAAACTCTGATCAATGTGATCGATCCGTTTTATTATTTATTTACTTCCGGCCCTTTTAAATGAACCCTCCGCCCACCGGAAGCTTTTAAATCCACTTTTCTTCTTTATTCATGAATCTAAATGTTTTTCCTCTGTGATTTAAAAAAAAAGTTTTATTCCCGCAGTAAAAATAATTATAACTCGTTTTCATTGCGCATGAATTCACACAACTCCCTTTGAAATGGCCAACTTTGATGCGAAGCGTCCGCGTGCGCGCGCTTTTCACACATGACGGCGTTCTGTCAATACCTGTCTCCACGCACACGCACGCGCACACACACACGCGCGTCGCCCCGCTGTCTTCTTTAACACGCCGCGCACGTGGACATCAAAGCGACGGCGCGTGCCCGTTTGTTCTGGATCATATTAAATGTTCTCTCGTCTTATAATAACAGCGTCATTGTAATTTAATTTAATAATATTTTTTTAAAGAAGCTTAAACTTCATAATTTACTTTCATTTTGTTTACTCATGTGCGCGTGCGCGGTCATTTTATTGACTCTTATTATGTCATAATGTAATAGATTATAATATATGTATTTATTGTTTCTGTTCTCTGTCAGGGTTTAATTAAATATAAGTATTATTATAATGTTCTGTGTTACAGTGAATGTGTTGAACTTCATGCTGTATATTAAATATATAAATACTGTATTCTGACTTTAAAGGTGTCGCACGCTCTCTAAATAACGTGTTATAATTATAACATATTATATATATATTATATATCAATTAGAACAGTAAGTCATCTTATTGATTTATTGTTTTCCGATGATAAATTATAAATATTTCTATAGTGTACGACTTTTATTGTGTGTCTTTTAAACTGCATGATTATTATATCGGAAAGCAATCATATATTTATCATATATAATACACATAATTGTTTATTGTTCTAATAATCTCATAATAAGTGTTATTTAAGGCTTAATTATGAAGTGTCTTTTGGTTCCGGGCGGTGATTCTAAACAGTGAGATTATAGCACGAGGGAGTGTGTGCGTGATGCGCGCGCGCGCGTGCATATTCGGCGGTGATAAAACGGACCATCAGCAGTAATCTGCGTCGATACGCGCCGGCAGCGCCGATGAGGGATGAGGGGCACGCGCAATTAATGCGGAATATAGTTCGGCGCTTGAGAGAGAAAGGGCGGGGGGGGATCGATCCGACAGCCACCGGCCCTCTATTTATCATCCCAACACGCTGTATTGAGGTCTCTGGGGTGTGCGCGCGTGCGTGTGTGCGTGTGTACGCGTGTGCGTTAGTGTAGATAAAGCAGTCACACACACACACACACACTCCCTCGTGTGTCACGTTCCGATCTCAAAAATTAATTACACCAATAATAATAAAATAATAATAATAATTTCTTTAATATAGCGCTTCTCTAGACACTCGAAGTCGCTTTACAGTCCAGAGTCCAGTAGTCATACACACACACACAGTCATCCCGGTGGTGGTAAGCTACATCAGTAGCCACAGCTGCCCTGGGGCAGACTGACAGAAGCGTGGCTGCCAATCAGCGCCTACGGCCCCTCCGACCACCACCAACATTCATTCACATCCATACGAACCGGGCTGAGGCTGGGTGCATGTCTTAATGATGGTGGGGGAAACCGGGTCGACCTGGAACGACCGGGTCGACCGGGATTCGAACCCAGGGCCTTCTTGCTGTGAGGCGACAGTGCTAACCACTGAGCCACCGTACTGCCACAATATAAAAATATTAAAGACATTCAAAACACCGCAATGAGATTCA
Source organism: Pseudoliparis swirei (assembly GCF_029220125.1). NCBI lineage: Eukaryota > Metazoa > Chordata > Actinopteri > Perciformes > Liparidae > Pseudoliparis > Pseudoliparis swirei. Next base: position 14,422,266 of record NC_079394.1, read on the forward strand.
AAGAAACTCACAACCACGACAAAGAGACATTGAGAAATACCCTAAAATGCAAAACAAATACATAAATTAAACAACAACTTATAAAAGGAGCAAAAACAACCTCAAAGAGGCAACAACATCTACAAAGAAACAAAAAGGGATTCTAAAGAGACAAAAAACAACTACAAAGATACACCAAACAACTACAAAGAGACTCAGAACAACTACAAAGAGACTCAAAACAACTAAAAAGAGACTCAAAACCAGTACAAGGAGACTCAAAAGAACTACAAAGAGACTCAAAACAACTACAAAGAAACAAAAAGAGGTTATAAAGAGACACCAAACAACTAAGACACTCAGAACAACTACAAAGAGACTCAAAACAACTACAAAGAGACTAAAAACAACTACAACAAAACCAAAAGGGATTATAAAGAGACACCAAATAACTACAAAGAGAGTCAACACAACTACAAAGAGACAAATAGCAACAACACTCAAAAGGTGCCTCATAATCCGACCAGGAAAAAGCTAAACTTCCTGCAAATTTTACACAACAAAATTAGAAAGAAACATTAGAAAGTCACACTCAGTGATTTATTTGCAGTCCAGCGAAGAATGGCTCCAAAACAATGTCATATATAAAATATATAGTATATAAATATAAAATAAATGTTATATATTACATTTATAATATGTATTATATATTTAATATATATGATCTAAAATACATATTATACATTATTTTTATAATATGTATTTTATATAACATATTATATATATATAAATTATATATATACATTTTAGATATAATATATATATATACTTATATATGTATAAATATATAAATTATATATATTATATATATATATATATATTAAATATTATATAATTTATAATATGTACAAAGTATTATATATAATATATATTAAATATTATAAATTTGTATATCAATATATATATGTACAAATAATATGTGTACGGTATTAATAGCTCTGTTTTTGGTCTCCACCGCCTCCTGTTGAGCTGCTAAATGCTCCACCAGCTGTTTGCTGTTGAGAGTGTTTTTAGATATTCATCATGTTTGATGAACGGACACTAAAAAAGTCTTGAAAACCAAAACCAGAGGCTGAAGAGGCTCCGATGCTCTGCGGAGGGTTTCAGGAGCGACTCCTCTCTGTGTGGTCCTCACCAAGAGTCCTCATGAGGGGAGGCGGGGTTTTGTGGAGGAGGGTCTGTGGCGGCGACTATAGTCAGGTTCATTACTCAGGATTAACTTCACATTACGCAGGAAAAATTATCGAAAACAGGAGTTTTTAAAAGACGAACATGTTTTTCGAGGTTTAAGTATAATTAAAGAAGAAGAAGAATGTCGTGCGGTGAGATACGTTTTCGGTGGCGTCCGGCACTCTGACATCAGAGGCGGAGCGGGGCTGTCTAAACACTGGAGACGGATGTAACGCTATACTGAGCCTGAGTGATGGGCGGCCAGCAGAGACCGCCATAACAAGTTCACGGCCAGTTCATCAGTCAGGAGGAGAGGAGGATGTGGTTCATGTGGCTGTGTTTCAAACCCCGTCTGGATCTTTAAATATCAACGTTGTAACTTCACTTAACGTCTTAAGATCTTCCACATTCTTCCTACGTAACCCTGAGCTCCGCTGTAGGTCAAAGGTCATGTGAAGACGCTAAAGAGACATCTTTAGAAAGAACGTCAAGGTCTTGAGATGTTCTCTGAAGTGCCAAAGGTGTGTTTTCAATCGGTCAGAGCAGGTGACTTTTTTATTTACTTATTTTTCAGTGTATAATTCAAGGTCACGTCTGTTTGTAAACATGTGTTTGAAAGGGGAAAAAAGTCTTCCGTAAAAGACAATAGGTCCTAATAAATACACTTAAAATAAATAAAAGCTCATAGACAAGTTAGTGGCAGGGAGTTGTATAACAACATCACGATATTCACAAAGAGAACATTACATTTTTAATAATCAGAATGACTCTCATCCTCGAGTCGTAGACACACAACCTTTATTTTAAATATTCCGTTTTTGACTTTTAATGAAGGTAAATGTTCTGAAGGTAATGTTTAAAAATCCTGCATGTGAATATATAGTATATCTGTATACTATATAAATAATATATGTATGTATACATATATATATATATATACAGGACTGTCTCAGAAAATTAGAATATTGTGATAAAGTTCTTTATTTTCTGTAATGCAATTAAAAAAACAAAAATGTCATGCATTCTGGATTCATTACAAATCAACTGAAATATTGCAAGCCTTTTATTCTTTTAATATTGCTGATTATGGTTTACAGCTTAAGAAAACTCTAAAATCCTATCTCATAAAATTTGAATATTTCCTCAGACCAAGTAAAAAAAAAGATTTATAACAGCAAAACAAAATCAAACATTTGAAAATATGTTTCCAGGTGTTTCGAGTTAATTAGACGATTCAAGTGATTTGTTTAATACCCTACTAGTATACTTTTTCATGATATTCTAATATTTAGAGATAGGATATTTGAGTTTTCTTAAGCTGTACAGCAATATTAAAAGAATACAAGGCTTGCAATATTTCAGTTGATTTGTAATGAATCCAGAATGCATGACATTTTTGTTTTTTTAATTGCATTACAGAAAATAAAGAACTTTATCACAATATTCTAATTTTCTGAGACAGTCCTGTATATATATATATATATGTATATATTAAAGTACTAGTGTGTGCCTCCAGGCTGCGACATGTGTGCCGACAACCGGCACGGGGAGTGTCCGATGCACGGCCCGCTGCACTCGCTGCGCCGCCTGGTCGGCACCAGCAGCACCACGACACCCGTCACGCTGCCCGACGTCCCTGACTGGCTGAGAGACCTGCCCAGAGAGGTGGTACTTCTTGTGTGTGTGTCTGTGTGTGTGTGTGTGTATGTGTGTGTGTGTGTGTCTCTCTCTCTCTCTCTGTGTGTTTGTGTGTGTGTGTGTGTGCGTGCGAGTGTGAATGTATGTATAGAATTAAATTGTATAACTCTAAATAATTGTCATAAATACAAATCATTTGTAATAATATAAATACGTGTTATGAACTCAAATGATATATAAATGAATATAAATGTATTTACTAATATAAATAACCTTCATAAATAACTGTTATTAATGCCCTTTATTAATAATCTTTATAAATAACTGTTCTTAATAACCTTTATAAATAACAGTTATTCATAACCTTTATGAATAACAGTTATAAATAACCTTTATAAATACACTACCGTTCAAAAGTTTGGGATCACCCAGACAATTTCGTGTTTTCCATGAAAACTCACACTTTTATTTATCAAATGAGTTGCAAAATGTATAGAAAATATAGTCAAGACATTGACAAGGTTAGAAATAATGATGTTTATTTGAAGTATTAATTTTTTTCTTCAAACTTTGCTTTCGTCAAAGAATGCTCCTTTTGCAGCAATTACAGCATTGCAGACCTTTGGCATTCTAGCTGTTAATTTGTTGAGGTAATCTGTTGAAATGTCACCCCACGCTTCCTGAAGCACCTGCCACAAGTTGGATTGGCTTGATGGGCACTTCTTGCGGACCATACGGTCAAGCTGCTCCCACAACAGCTCAATGGGGTTGAGATCTGGTGACTGTGCTGGCCACTCCATTACAGACAGCATACCAGCTGCCTGCTTCTTTCCTCAATAGTTCTTGCACAATGTGGAGGTGTGCTTTGGGTCATTGTCCTGTTGGAGGAGGAAATTGGCTCCAATCAAGCGCTGCCCACAGGGTATGGCATGGCGTTGCAAAATGGAGTGATAGCCTTCCTTATTTAAAATCCCTTTACCTGGTACAAATCTCCCACTTTACCAGCACCAAAGCAGCCCCAGACCATCACATGACCTCCACCATGCTTGACAGATGGTGTCAGGCACTCTTCCAGCATCTTTTCACCTGTTCTGCGTCTCACAAATGTTCTTCTGTGTGATCCAAACACCTCAAACTTGGATTCATCTGTCCAGAACACCTTTTCCAATCTTCCTGTGTCCAATGCCTGTGTTCTTTTGCCCATACCAATCTTTTCTTTTATTGGCCAGTCTCAGATATGGCTTTTCTTTGCCACTCTGCCTAGAAGGCCAGCATCCCGAGTCGCCTCTTCACTGTCGACGTTGACACTGGCGTTTGGCGGGTACCATTTAAAGAAGCTGCCAGTTGAGGACCTGTGAGGCGTCTATTTCTCAAACTAGAGACTCTAATGTACTTGTCTTCTTGCTGAGTTGTGCACCGGGGCCTCCCACTTCTCTTTCTGCTCTGGTTAGAGCCCGTTTGTGCTGTTCTCTGAAGGGAGTAGTACACACCGCTGTAGGACATTTTCAGTTTCTTTGCAATTTCTCGCATGGAATAGCCTTCATTTCTAAGAACAAGAATAGACTGGCGAGTTTCACATGAAACTTCTTTTTTTCTGGCCATTTTGAGAGTCTTATCGAACCCACAAATGTGATGCTCCAGATAATCAACTAGCTCAAAGGAAGGCCAGTTTTATAGCTTCTCTCATCAGCAAAATAGTTTTCAGCTGTGCTAACATAATTGCACAAGGGTTTTCAAGGGTTTTCTAATCATCCATTAGCCTTCTAAGGCGATTAGCAACCACAATGTACCATTAGAACACTGGAGTGATAGTTGCTGGAAATGGGCCTCTATACACCTCTGGATATATTTCATTAGAAACCAGACGTTTCCACCTAGAATAGTCATTTACCACATTAACAATGTATAGAGTGTATTTCTGATTGATTTAATGTTATCTTCATTGAAAAAAACAATGCTTTTCTTTGAAAAATAAGGACATTTCTAAGTGATCCCAAACTTTTGAATGGTAGTGTAACTGTTATTAATTGCGGTCTCTGGTCCTGCAGGTCTGCCTCTGCACCAGCACGGTTCCTGGTCTGGGTTACGGGATCTGTGCCTCCCAGCGGATCCCTCAGGGGACCTGGATCGGGCCCTTCCAGGGGGTCCAACTGCTGCTGGACAAGCTGCACGGGGCCCTGCGGAACAGCCGGCACCTGTGGGAGGTGAGAGGGGCATTCTGGGTAATGTAGTCTGTATGCTAAAGAGCTGGTGTCCAAAGTCTCTCAACTGGTTTTATGAGGGGGGAGATGGTAGGGGACAGAGGGAGGGAGTGAAGGATGCTAGGAGACAGAGGGAGGAGGTGAAGGGTGCTAGGAGACAGAGGGAGGGAGTAAAGGATGCTAGGAGACATAGAGAGGGAGTGAAGGATGCTAGGAGACAGAGGGAGGGAGTGAAGGATGCTGAGAGACAGAGATAAGGAGTGAAGAATTCTAGGAGACAGGGGGTGGGAGTGAAGGATACTGGGAGACAGAGAGAGGGAGTGAAGGATGCTAGGAGACATAGGGAGGGAGTGAAGGATGCTGGGAGACCGAGGGAGGGAGTGATGGATGCTAGGAGACAGAGGGAGGGAGTGAAGGATGCTGGGAGACCGAGGGAGGGAGTGATGGATGCTAGGAGACAGAGGGAGGGAGTGAAGGATGCTGGGAGACAGAGGGAGGGAGTGATGGATGCTAGGAGACAGAGGGAGGGAGTGAAGGATGCTGGGAGACAGAGGGAGGGAGTGATGGATGCTAGGAGACAGAGGGAGGGAGTGATGGATGCTAGGAGACAGAGGGAGGGAGTGAAGGATGCTGGGAGACAGAGGGAGGGTGTGAAGGATGCTAGGAGACAGAGGGAGGGAGTGAATGATGCTAGGAGACATAGGGAGGGAGTGAAGGATGCTAGTAGACAGAGAGAGGGAGTGAATGATGCTAGGAGACAGAGAGAGGGAGTGAAGGATGCTTGGAGACATAGGGAGGGAGTGATGGATGCTAGGAGACATAGAGAGGGAGTGCAGGATGCTTGGAGACATAGGGAGGGAGTGAAGGATGCTGGGAGACAGAGAGAGGGAGTGAATGATGCTAGGAGACATAGGGAGGGAGTGAAGGATGCTAGTAGACAGAGAAAGGGAGTGAATGATGCTAGGAGACATAGGGAGGGAGTGAAGGATGCTAGGAGACAGAGAGAGGGAGTGAAGGATTAAGCAAAGCTTCACAGGTCAAGTCCAGCAGCAGCTCGTCATGTCGGGATGCGTCGAACTGGGAGAGTTGAGTTCACTGACTGCAGGATTTTACAGTGTTCCTAACTAACGGTGTAGATCAAAGGTGTCATGTGATGGTTGTGTTGCCATGGATACATTTATTCATAAAATTAGGAAAAGTGGGACAACTTGTGTGTCTCTGTTCCACACTTATACATATTATATGAATTTAGAATTTATGTTATATAGTTATATCAATAATAACATATATATATATATATATAATCAAATCAATAAAATAAATATATTATTTTTTAAAATAAAAATACAACGTTGATTTTTTCCTTTTTTAAAACAGTTTTCTCACATTTAATCTAATAATGTTGTTTACTTATATATATTTTTATCTTTTTTTATAAAACAAGAATTATGTAGAATTTAGTTTCTAAAGTGAGGAAGAAGAGAGAGAGAAAGAGAAGAGGAGAGCAGAACTCTATTATTAAGGGGGCGGGGCCTCGCCTCTTTTGCACAACACTGCTTGTGTGTGACGATACAGTTATTCCCCCCCGTGAGGATTCGAACCTGCGACCTCCTGGTCTCCGTAGGTCCCAACAGGACCAGACGTCTGGGGTCCACAGTGTGTTGGTCCTGAGACCCCAGAGGGTCCACAAGGGTCTGTTGGCATCTCTTTGTTTTCTTACATCTTTAATCTGAATTCCTCGCCGTGTTTTCCCGCCGCCGGCGGTCTCGTCCGTCATCGGGTTCCCGCCGCGTTCCCCGAAGAACCCGCTTGGCTTGGCGGTCGTTTCCTGGACTGAGGCCACGTGTTGGTCAAACGTCTGTTCTGGTTCTCCTATGTTGAAGACGTCGACGGCGTTGAAGACGTTGACGGTGTTTATGTTGTTGATGTTGTTGACGGCGTACATGGCGTTCATGGCATTGACGCCGTTGAGCGTTCATACGTCTCAACGCTGCACACGACGGCTGTGATTAAAGGAAAATGAAAGATTTTAGCGTTTGTGTCTCAGACGATGAACGAGGAGCAGAATGTTTTTATCATTTGGGTTTTATTCACCTGGCGAGGACGGAGGCAACGGAACAGAGAGCAGAGGAGGAGGAGGAGGAGGAGGAAGAAGAAGAGGAAAAGAGCAGATAAGAGTAGAATTAGTAGCGTGTCATTGATTAGCTGTAGAGGATTGATCTGATCTCAGGGAACAGTTTTACTACAGATGGAGAGAAGACGAAGAAGAAGAAAAAGAAGTAGAAGAAGGAAAAAAAAAGGAGAAGAAGAAGTCCCTTATATTTGTGTGTGTGTGTGTGTGAGTAAGTGTTGTAACACCTCCGGACACGACCTGAGCTCCATTTACATACCAGTGATGCTGTGTATGTAAAGTGTTTTTAACTGATAACTGCACAACATTCCTATATGCACGCACGCACACACACACACATACACACGCACACACACACACACATACACACGTACACACACACACACACACACACAAATACACACACACAAACACACACACAGTATCTCTGTAGTGTCTGCTCGTCCAGACAAGGAGAAGATTTACTCTCTGTAATGAGGTCAAGAGGTCAAAACACTGTCAGTAAATTTCAGACACACTTTCTGTCTCACGCACACACACACTCACACAAACACATACACACACACACACACACGCTGTGGGTTAAAGTTGTGCTGATCACTCACAAACAGCTGTCACTCATAAATAGTGTTTAGGGCAGAAATACCCAACTATATATATATATATATTAGGAAGTATATATATAAGTATATATAGATATATGTTTGACAAATGAAACAAGTTCGTATACATATTTATATTCATATAAACGCGTGTATGAAATATAAATATATATATATGTATATTTATATATGTTTGACAAATGAAACATACAACACTTCAACTGCATTTTTCATTTTCTGCAACAAGTACCAATCTTTAAACTATGGGTTTGTGAGTGAATGTGTGTGAGTGTGTGTGTGTGTGTGAGAGTGAGTGTGTTTGTGTGAGCATGTGAGTGTGTGTATGTGTGTGTCTGTGTGTGTGTAGACAGTGACAGAGCAGTAAGTGAAACACTGACAGCAGAGATCAATGACTGAAAGAGAGAGCTGTAATCCACCCTCTTTAACACACACTCTCTCTCTCACACACACACACACACACACACACACACACACACACGCACGCATACAGACGACCTTCACCTCCATTAAAGACTCTCTGACATCGTCCACTTGAGGTTCAGTCAGATCGAAACTTCCTGTTGCTTGGTGACTCATTAAACCTGTTGTTTATAATACATAATAGAACATATCTTATAACATTCAGTATTATTGATAAAAAGTGATGTACCTTGTTTATTTCCTGACTCCACTAAAGTGGAGAGAAATTCCCCCAAAAATATCATAAACATTTTCAAAAAAAGAAAATGAATGTACTTTTTACATTTTGTATTTTGTATTTTAAATAAATCTTTTTTCTACTGCGTTTAACGTTTACATGACGTTTAACATACGTATACGAGAGCCATATTGTTATTGCTACTATGCCTCGTTTTTTATTTATTGTCCAAAAAAGAACTTTTTTCTAAAAGAACAGTTTAAAAAAATGCATTTTTAAAAGTCTTAAAGTTTCACACACCAGATACTTATTTATACTTTAAATATATTATATATCATTCATAAATATAACATTACTTATTATTACAGGTAAAATATAGTCAAACAATAAAAGCACAAACACTAAATATCAAGAAGCAAACCAAAAGGCAACGTTCTAAGAAAAATAATGATTTAAAAATGTGCCATGTCTTTTATTTATTTATGTATTTCATCCGAATTGCTGTAAATTCAAAGTGCTTCATGATGAGTTGCCAAAAAAAGAAAAACATTTAATATATGTGAAATATGCTGAAAATAAAAGTTAATCTGTGTGTTCCTCCCACCACTAGGGGGCACTGCCACTTTATCAGCTGCTATCATTGCATCTAATTTATTTCATGAAGCACTAATATTATTATATTCTTTTTACTGTGAACATTTTACTGTGAACATGCACTTGCACGTGGGCTGCTTCCCCCCCTGACCCGGTTCTCTTTGTGGTCCAGGTCTACGATGCAGAGGGGACCCTGCAGCACTTCATTGACGGGAACGACCCCGGCAAGTCCAGCTGGATGCGGTACATCCGCTGTGCCCGGCACTGTGGGGAGCAGAACATGATGGTGGTCCAGTACAGGTGAGACCAGTAGGACCAGTACAGTGAACATGATGGTGGTCCATTACACGTGAGACCAGTACGACCAGTACAGTGAACATGATGGTGGTCCAGTACACGTGAGACCAGTACGACCAGTATAGTGAACATGATGGTGGTCCAGTCCACGTGAGACCAGTCGGACCAGTACAGTGAACATGATGGACAGTAGAAGTGGGCGTGGCTTCCAAAGCAAATTGGTAACACAATAGAAGTGGGCGTGGCTTCCAAAGAGAGTGGCCTGGAGTGGGCGTGGCCAGGAGTCTCAGCGTATCAAGATTCTGTGCAGACGACCTATGGGATGTAACGATTAGATACCTTTGATTTGCAGAAGCTTTTTAAGTCTTACAATATTAAACTCAGAGTGGAGTGTTTAATGTGTAATATAGAATAATGTGCTTTAGTGATGATTTAGTAATAGCTACATGGACTCTGTGCTCACCAGGGGAAAACCTTCCTGGATGCTCATAAAGCAGAGTAATGGCTGAGAAAGCCTTTATTGATCTTTATGATGGAGGTATAATAAACATGATAAACACACGATGATGGAAATGAAAGTAAGAAAACTGCATTTATATTTCACCTCAGAGTCCACAAACAAACCAGCTGACTGGGTTCATCGCTCTTGGTGATGATCATATGCAACACATAATCTCTCATGTAGAAGTACAGCGTAGTGCCAAAGGAAAGCTCGGTGGGAGAAACAAAGGAAACGGGTCCGACGGGTCCACAGTAGGAAGTGAACGACAGGAAGGAGCTGCCAGATTCCAAGATGATGATGAAATGTGACACAATAACAGAGATGTTGTTAAGCTCCTCCCACATACAGCATAGATGTTGTTAAGCTCCTCCCATTTACAACAAATATGTTGTGTAAGCTCCTCTCACATACAACATAGATGTTGTTAAGCTCCCCCAACATTATGAGCATTAATTACATTTAAATAATTAGATTACGCACATGTTTTACATTATGAGCTTTAATTACATTTAATTAATTAGATTTTGCACATTTACTACATTATGAGCATTAATTACATTGTAATAATTAGATTATTACACACTTATTACATTATGAATTGTGTTAACTATACTCGTGGTTTTTCCTACATTTGCTCTTTGAGAAAAGATGTGAGACACAAACAGAAAGATTAAAAATGTAATTTATTAATCATTGAAGTTTGTTTACAAGAAACAAAAAAATCATATTTACGTAAGAAACTTTCTGAATGACTAAATAAGACCTTTGCTTTCATAAGATGTGATAATAACAACCAAATAAAATAAAAATATTATCACAGTGCAAACTTTAAATTTTAGGTGGTACATGTTAAGACATATTTCCACTTCCTGCCACTAAAAATCATAAACTTTTTATCCACCACTCCAAATTTCATCTTTTTTAAAATCTATGCACCAAATGAAGAATTTAATTAAATTTATATATTCATAAGCACAACACACATTAATCAACATTAATAACATTTAAATGTGCTAATTTTCGTCCTTTTTAATTCTATGTAAAGAATGATGTCGTTCAATGTTTGATATATATACTTACACTGGGAAATATGACATGCATGGTATATACCAAATATATATACATATATATATATATGTATATATATGTATAACTATATATATATATATATATTTACCAATTAATTTAAATTCATGCTTCAAAGAAACAAAACATTGCGATGCACTTGGTGGTTTAAGTTCCTGATCGTTTCGGACGTAGCCGTCATTGGTTTTGACAAACTGAGGGAGCAGACCCCCCCTGCTGGTTATCGGTTATAATCCTGTGGTGTGTGGATCAATCCGCCTGTCGCTAAACGTACTAAACGAGTGTTTCTGTTGTGACTTTCACCCAACACGTAATATATATATATGTATATATATATAGATATATATACATATATATATAACCTTATATATACTTCCTTATATATATATATATATTAGGGCTGTCAATCGATTCAAAAAAATTAAGTAATTAATCGCACATTTTGAAATTCATTAATCGCGTATAATTGCGATTAATGCATTTTTTCTTCTTCTTCTTTTTAAAGACAAAACTTCACACTGTGTTTTCAAAGAGGCTCCTACATATAAAATGCCTGCGAGGTATTTTATATCGTGGATGATAAATTGTTTCTTCAGTGAAACATCCAGATTAGTAAAACAAGGTGTACTTGAGACCCCATTGGTCCTGTCATCTTTAACACTGAACAGCAGCAGAACCAGTGGCCTTGGTAAACTGACTGACATTCAAATATGTCACGTTTACCCTCTGGAGTCGGGCTCATTTTCTCCATTTTACATTTTTTTTTTTATTCACCTTTGAAAGGCGTTTGCATATGACACATCCCCATTCCCCACGTGTTATACATCAAACATTCCAGAACAATCTCAGCTCACTATCATGAGGCTCATTGTCCTCGCGCCGTGTTCTCTGTCCTCTGACTGACAGGTTGCTAATGAGCCTCACCTGTGTGGTGGGAGGTCCTTTGTCATTTACTGAGTGTTCATTGGTTGTTTTTTCGCAAATTGTTGACAGACAAATGGATTGACAAATCACGGTGAAGGTTTCGTGTGACGAGTCTTTCCGCGCCGCGTCATCCGACACGTCGCCCCTCTGTGTCTCTGTGGGTCGGAGGAGCAGACGGGAGGAAGGAGGCGCAGGAGGAAACCCGACTGATTCATCCAGGAGTTTAAACTGATTTCTGTTCCGTATTTTCGCGGAGAAATAGTTGTTTTAAATAACGGAAACAGTGTCAAACCGCACTGCCGCGGTTTGACACTCAGAGGAGTGTAAAAACGTCAACGCACACCGGAAGTAAACAAAGTTCCGTTAAAATATTTTAGTGCGTTAATCGCGGCCAAATTAATCGCATAGATTAACGCGTTAACGCTGACAGCCCTAATATATATATATATATATATATATATATATATATATATAAAATAGGAAACAGAAGAATGCATCTTGTGTTACGTCCCACCGCCGCTCATAAAACGGGGCAGTTCCTTCTCCGGCCTTTCTTCACATGCTCTTGTATCCACTGGTTCTGTTCCTCCTCGTGCTTCGCCTTCAGCTCACCGATGTGCTCGTGCATGTGTTCTCCGTTGGGCGGCCGTAGCGTGCCGATCATCTTGTTGCATTCGTCATCCTGTTTCCGGAGCAGCCGGTCGAAGTCCCTCCGGTACGACTTGTGTTTGCACAGCTGCTGCACCAGCAGCTCGTTGTGCTTCTGGTGGCGCTCCTTCAGGTGCTCCATGTCCTTGCCGTGCTTCTCCGTCAGGGCTTCGAAGTTGTCGGCGTACATCTGCCTGAAGTCGTTGAAGTCTTCCGCCTGCCGCCTGGCGTCCTCCTCGTGTTTGTTTTGGATCACCGTCAGATTCCTCATCAGTGTCTCTTGCAGTTTCTTTAATTCCGTCTCTTCTTTCTCCCTCCGGAGTCGATCCTCCTTTCTCTGCCTCTCCTGCTGGAGCTTCTCGTGTTCGTACTCCTCCTTGAGCCTCTGCAGCTGTGCTTGCTCCTCCAGTCGCCTCCGTTGGTCCTCCTTGCATTGGTTCTCCCACCTCTCACTGCGCTCCTTCTCCCAGATCCGCCTCCTCTCCTCGCCGCTCTCCGCCTGCGCTTTGCTGGTGGCTTCCAGACTTTGTTTCCACTGCTTCTGTTGGATTTCGTCCTGCATCTTCGTCTCCCTTCCCTGGGCTCTCCTCTCCGCTTGGTCCCTCTCCATCTTCTCCTGCTCCAGCTTAATTTGCTCCGCCTTCATCTGGATGAGTTTGGTCTTCAGCTCTCCCTCTCGTTCGGTTTTGGTGGCTTGTTCGGTCAGTTTCTTCTGCTTGGCCTGAATGACTTCGATGTGTTTATTTTCAAAGTCCGTCTTCTCTCTCTCGATCTCTCCCTCTTTTCCTTTCAGGATCCTCTTCATTTCCTTCTGTATGGCTGCCTCGGCTTCTTGGAACATGTTGGAGGTGTAGCAGTCGCCGCCGTTCTTCTTCACCATGGAGTCGATTTTGCTCAGGAGCTCTCTGACCGAATCGATATTGTGTTGTTTGTTGTTGAAAACCTGGTATCTTCCTCCGCAGTCATCCAGGAGCTTTCCAACAAAGCCTTCGCTGTCTTCCTGCATGTAGCTGTTGAAGGATTTGCCTTGAAGGTCGTCTCCTCTGGTGAATATGACGATGATGTAGTCCTCCGACTTCTTTCCGAAGAACCCCTTGATGAGCTCCACGGTGTCTTTCTCCTCTTGCGTCAAGCGGCCGACCTGCAGCACCAGCAGGAACACGTGAGGGCCGGGGGCCAACATGGTGACGCACTTCACCAGCTCCTGCTTCACCTCCTCGTTGGACAGGGTGGTGTCGAACAAGCCGGGGGTGTCGACTATTGCAACGGGACGTCCTTCGATCTCCCCGGTTTCTTTGTGGCAAAACTCTGTCACCGACCTTGGGCTGGCTTTAGATTTGAAGCACGCTTTGCCCAAAATAGTGTTCGCACTGGCGCTCTTTCCTGAACCGGTCTTCCCAATCAGGACTATCCTGAGGCACTCTCTGTTTGCGTGTTCATCGACGTTCCTCCTCAGTGCAGGTTTTGGCCTCGCAGCCTCACCCGCCCGGGGCTTGGCCATCATTTCCTGTGTGAAACCTCTGGATGTGCCGGCTGTCATCTTCTCGACAGCGTGCAACACATTGGAGACCTGCAGCTGGTTTCTGAGGTCCGAGACGACGTGTCGATCTCCACAGCTTCGGCAGAGGTCCCGGAAGTGCGTACTCTCCTTCAGGCACTTCAGGACGGCGGCAGAATGAGGATCTGAGTCGACAGTGATCAGGATCACGGTGAAGTCATTCACGCTAGACGTGAAAGTGTCCTGGATGGTCTCCAACTCTTTCTGGTCTTCCTCATTTTGGGACCCTAGAGGTAAGACCAGGATGAAGGCATGGACGCCTTCAGGTTCACACAGGGAGATACACCTCAGGGATTCCTCCATCACTTCCTCCTGAGGCTTCCCAAACAAGGCAGGCAGCTCCACCAGAGAAACCCGACGTCCATCCACCTCTCCCTGGTGTTGAAGACACTGTGAGGAGTCGACAGGCGGATCAATCTGTCGTTGTCCCAGAATGGCTCTGGCCGTTGAGGTCTTCCAGGCTCCATGTCGCCCACACAACACCAGGTTCAGGGGAGGCTTGGATGTTACGGATGCTGCTTTGGGATCAGACTCTTCAATACAGTTCAGATGACCTCCTCTGTTGTCTTTAACGATATTCTGCATCTTTCCAATCAGTTCTTTATAATCACAATCCGCGAGACCTTTTTCCTCCAAGTCGAAGACGTGATGCCTCCGGCTGCAGCTTCGGATGACTTGGTCCGCAGACGTGCTGCATGCCTCTTCCTTCTGCTCCCTGACGACCATCGAGTATTCAAAGGCATCCGGACCAAAGAAGCTCAGGACAAACTCCCATTTCCGTCTGTCCTCTTCGTTGAAATCCTCCGGCCTCGCCAGCAGCAGGAGGACGTTTGGCCCCGGAGGACAAAGAGCGACGCAGGTTCTCATCTCGTGTCTCACGCGGTCCTCCGGCAGACTGAAGATGTCTGAGGTGCTCACCACCTTGAGTTGCGTGCCCCTCCATTCTCCAGCGGCGCAGGTGTGTTGCTTTGTCACTTTCTGATACAGACCCTCCCTTTCCCTGGTGATGAAGTCACTCAGTCTTGTTTTGTCAATTGGTCTCTTTCCAAACACCAATATCCTGAGTTCAGATGCTGCAACACAACAAACGCCAATGCATTACAAAATATCTATATACATATCTAATACATTATTTTATATTACAAGAGCTAATTTTTATCATTTCACTTTTGCATCTGAAGAGAAAAAAAGAGTAATTACAAATAAAGTGTGTATGTTCACTATTTGACATACACACTTTTTAAAAAATTGCTCTTTTTTTCTCTTGGCATTGAATCACGAACAGAAGCTAAACAAATGTAAAGATACATTCGCTAAATGAAATAGAAAAATCCTCAAGGAAATATTTTAACAGCATGAGATCTATAGCTTTTATATACGATAGTGAACTAATTGTTTTGCCCAGAAATTATTAAAATGTATTAATATCATGGGGATTTAGATAAGAAGAATTGTCAAAGTGTATTTCTTTACAGATAATATTCTACTGTTCGCTGTAAAATAGCAAATAATAATAATAATAATAATTTAGACTTCTACACAAAGATGCTTTACAGGGGACAAGAGACAAACAGAACAAAACAAAAGAAAGCAGACAAAACAAACAAACAGGAAATATGGAACAATAAGAAAGGAAAGCAAACTGGAGAAGCTATATGGGTGGTATTGGGGGCAAGGGGTTAGCAGGTAAAAGCGATTTGGAAGAGGTGTGTTTTGAGGGCTTGCTTAAATAAAGGTAGGGTGGGAGCCTGACGGATGTGGATGGGGAGAGCGTTCCAGAGGGGGGGGGGGGTGCAGCTGCTGAGATGGCGCGGTCACCCCAGGTCCGACGCTTGGTCCTGATGATCTTCAGAGTGTTTGTGCCGGCGGACCTGAGGCAACGAGTTGGAGCGTGGAGGGGGAGGAGGTCTGAAAGATAGGGAGGGGCCATGTTGTTTAGGGCTTTGTAGGTGATGAGTAGTAGTTTGAAGTATATCCTGTACTTGACCGGGAGCCAGTGGAGGCGGTGTAGGACCGGGGTGATGTGTTCGTAGCGTCGGGTGGAGGTGAGCAGTCGGGCGGCAGAGTTCTGGACATATTGGAGTTTATTGATGATTTTGTTGGGGGAGCCGTAGAGGATGCTGTTGCAGTAATCTAGTCTGGATGTTATGAGGGCGTGGATGAGGATTACAGTGGTGGCAGGGGACAGGGAGGGCCGGAGGCGTGCAATGTTCCTCAGATGAAAGAAGGCTGTTTTTGTGACATGGTTGGCATGGGGGAGGAAAGAGAGGGTGGGGTCGAGAATGATGCCGAGGTTGCGGACCTGGGTGGAAGGATTGACGATGGAGCCATCGATATTGAGAGAGAAGGTCTGGGCGGAGCGGGTGAGGGAGTTATGGCCGATGATGAGTATTTCAGATTGGTTGCAGTTGAGTTTCAGAAAGCTCTGTTGCATCCATGATTTTATTTCAGTGAGACAGGTGGTAAGAGTGGAGTGGGTGTAGGGCTGCAACAACGAATCGATAAAATCGATAAAAATCGATTATTAAAATAGTTGGCAACGAATTTCATTATCGATTTGTTGTGTCGCGCGATTATTACGGCACTCAATAAGTCGCGAAGTCTTAAAAAAAGTTGAGTTGAGCGCAAAGCGGCACAGGAGAAACAAGAGCGGGGCGGAGTGAGAGGACAGACCATAATGCTGCGTTGTGAGAGCCAATCAGCGCTGAGCTGCTCCGCTGTTGATGAATCTAATTGGCTGCTGCTGCTCTCGTGGCGCTGGAAGCGGAAGTCATTCACGTCGTCGGAGACATTCACGGAGCTAAGTACGCCTACGGGTGACGTTATGAACCCAGACACCAGGGCGCTACATGTTACGATGTGTGTGGCATTTCCACAAGAAGTATAATGTAGAAAACGTGGTTATTTATTCCGTGGCGGATGGCGGAAAATATTTTTCCACGGAGAAAGGCAACGGAGATAAGCCCCGCCCCCTCACCGACAACGTATGATGCGTTTAACCCACAAATAGCCAACTCAGGAGAGTAAACCGCTGTCAGTCTGTTTGTGACGGGTCCATCCACATGCTGACCAGTGGATCTCCAGGACCTTTCCATGACTTTAAACCAAATGTCCATGATTAAACATTTTGTGAGAACTCTGTCTATACGTGACAAAGTGAGAAGATGTTGTATTTAAACTAACAATGAGAATTCCAAAGCATACAGTATATATTCTGTGTAAATTAACATTTGAATATAACACATTTGCATTACTTTTCCAAATATTTTGGGATTTTATTTTTTTCAATTACTTTTCTAGACCTGCAAATAGACATTTGAAAATGCCATGACTTTTCCAGGTTTTCCATGACCGTACGGACCCTGTTTTGAATAAAGGGTTGAAAATTAAATTTTTTTGTTTTTTTATCCGATTAATCGATTAATCGAAAAAATAATCAACCGATTAATCGATTATCAAAATAATCATTAGATGCAGCCCGAAGTGGGTGACTGAGGTGATGGTTTGATAAGAGGTAGAGTTGGGTGTCGTCAGCGTAGCAGTGGAAATTTAGACCATGACGACGGATGATTTGTCCAAGGGGAAAGATGTGGATGATGAAGAGGAGGGGACCGAGCACGGAACATTGAGGGACACCGTGAGAGACAGGGGAGGTGGAGGATTTACAGTTGTCCAGACCAGGTTTTTTCAGCACAGGGGTGACAGCAGCAAGCTTAAGTAGGGGGATGGGGGGGGGAGGTATGAGACCAGAGGAGAGTGAGGAGTTGATGATGTGTGTGATGAGAAGGGAGCGTGAGGGGAGGCAGGCCTTGACTAAGGAAGAGGGGATGGGGTCGAGGGCACAGGTGGAGGTCTTCATGCTGGAGATAATGGTGGAGAGGTCCGTTTTAGTGATTGAACTGAAGGATGAGAGTCAGTGGATTGGAGGTGGGGGAGGGTCATGTTGAGGGCTGGGGGGAGAGGTAGTGGAGGAGGAGGAGGCAGCCAGCTGGTTGTGTATTTGGATGATTTTGTTATTGAAGAACGATAGAAATGAGTTGCATTTGCTGGTGGTGAAGGAGGTAGAGATGGTGTCCATGGGTTTGAGGAGTTTGTTGATGGTGGAGAACAGCATTTTGGGGTTGTGGGAGCCGGATTGAATGATGGAGGAATAGTGAGAGGAGCGAGCGGCGTTGAGGGCATCTTTGTATTTTTGTTGGTGGAGTTTGTAGGCATCCAGGTAAACAGTGAGTGCAGTTTTCTTTGAAAGGCGGTCCAGTCGACGGCCCTGTACTTTGAGGCGGCGGAGTTAGTCAGTGTACCAGGGGGCGGAATGGGTGAAGGAGACAATCTTGGATTTTTTTGGGGGCGATGAGGCCAAGACAGGAGGAGAGTGCATGATTATAGTAATTGACCAAGACAGTGGGGGAGGCAGAGGCAGAGACGATGGCAGCCAAGGAGGAGGAGAGCGAGGGGAGGTTGATGGATTTGATATTCCGGAATGTTCTGGTGCGGCACTGCTTCACATGGGGGATGGGGATGTCGATGTCCAGGGTGATAGCCAGGTGGTCAGATATGGTGAGGTCAATGCTGGTTAGATTTGAGATGCTAATGCTGGAGGTGCCGACCATGTCAAGTGTATGTCCTTTTTTCTGGGTGGGAAAGTCGACATGTTGGGTGATGTTAAAATAGTTGAAGATGTCCAGGAGTTCTGTGGTGCTTGTGGAGTCAGATGAGTCGACGTGTATATTGAAGTCACCGAGTAGCAGGATGGATGGAGAGATGGTGCAGAGTTGTGTGAGGAATTCAGACAGATCAGAGGGAAAAGCAGGATTAGGTTTTGGGGGGCGATAAATGACTGCAGTAACCAGGAGTTTGGGACCAGACAGTTTAAAAACAAGGTGTTCAAATGAGGATGGAGCTGGGATGGTTATTGCAGTTGCAGTCTTTTCGCAGGATTGTCGCTATTCCACCACCACGCCCATGGAGGCGTGGCTTGTCAATGTATGAATATCCAGGGGGAGTGGTTTGGTTTAATGAGAAATAGTCTTGTGGGTTTTGCCATGTTTCAGTTAGACAGAGAAAATCCAGATTATTGTCCGTTATGAATTCATTGAATAAGAGGCCCTTGTTGTTTAGGGAACGGGTGTTGAACAGAGCAATCTTGAGGTGTGGGTGAACTTTGACATGCAAGCTATCTGTTCGTGGCAGTGGAGAGCAGGTGCGACAGGTAGCAAACAAAAACAACGCAAGAAAAAGAGAGATAGTGTATACGTAAATTGGGAGAAGGTAAAACAAATAAAAACTAAAAACGGTCCAGACGGAGCGGCGTTAAATTCGCCAGCGTCCCCCTCTGTCAAATCAGCAATGAAATCCCTCTTCAGTAGCTTCTACTCTTGAGTTTATACAATAGTTTCTTTTCTAGTTTCACATCAAGAGAAACCTGTAAACTCTAGTTTTCAGATTGTCTAATCGTATCACACAACTTTGTTTTTGGTCTAAAATAA
Source organism: Pseudoliparis swirei (assembly GCF_029220125.1). NCBI lineage: Eukaryota > Metazoa > Chordata > Actinopteri > Perciformes > Liparidae > Pseudoliparis > Pseudoliparis swirei. The sequence continues at coordinate 14,441,800 of NC_079394.1, forward strand.
AAGAGGATAATTGACTTAAAATCTACGTGAATCAATTCGTTCAGCTTTTTAAGGGCCGGAACATCCTCAACCTGCAGATGCACAGCCACGAACATCTGGATCCAAAGTCTTCAGGAGAGTTTTAAACAACTGTTTGTTAAGAATCCATCAGGCAACAAGTGACTGACAGCTCTCATGTCTTTAGCGTCAACATTAAGAGCAAAGCCAAGAGAAAGAACAACGTTATGCAACAGGGCCAAGAGCATTCCACCTCCCTGCTGGCCCGGGGCCACTCGCACCTCCTTGTGTGGCATCTTGCTGGCTTCCAGTGATGAAACTTTCATTCTATCGCTTTCAAACAGACTCACCGAATGCCGGCATTGTGTCTCTTCAGCTCGGTGGGAGACACTCAAACAAAGTGTGTATCTGCAAAAGAATTACAAGTTCAACAAGTGTATTTTAGAGAAAGTGTCAATGAAGGAAATAGTTGAACTGATTTCTAGTTTTCTGTCATTCATCTTCTCTCATTTCCTCAATTCAGTTTACTTTCTATAGCTCAAAATCACAAATCACAACCTCCCCTCAGAGGCCTTTACAATCTGTACACATAGGACATCCCTAACCTTTGACCTCACATCGGATCAGGAAAAACTCCCCAAGAAATCCACATACTAAACGTTGTGCTCTTACCTGAAGTTGCCGTGTCGTTTATTTCTCAGCCGGCTGAGGATTAGAAATCCACAGATTTCAATGAATTTATCCGGGGACTTTCTGTGGTCCGTTTATTCTCCTCTTCTATTCCGACACACGTTTCTTCAGTAGTTGCATGTATTCTCTGGCCGTCTACTCACCGGGTGGAAGCGTTGCGGTGTAAATGTTCCTGAGAACGCGGAGGAGTCCCAGACTGAGCCTGAACTTCACTCAACAACCTTTTTGATTCGCCGACTGAGGAACGACGAGAATGACTCAACAACCGGTTCTTCGGAACGGGAAATAGGGCCTCGCCTTCATTTTTTTTTTTATTCCTTCAAGGTCACCGTGACCTTACATTCACAAGAATGAGACAGAAGTGAGGTCACAATCACCTTGACCTTTGACCACAGAAATTCATTAGTTATTTTCTGAATCCAGGTAAAACTATTTTTCTGCCAAATTTGAAGGAATCCCCGTTTCATCAGATTTAATTTTCACGAGATCGGGTCGCACAGAACGTACAGACAGACGGTGAAACTAAAATACAACGTGGAGGCACAAAAACAAGAGAATAAAATAAATATAGATCTACATTAAAAGGCCAAGTGGCATTAAATATCTCTACAACGTGCAAAGCAAACATGCACAAAACAAACCACAAGGAACTTGTGTGTGCAGTAACCATTGGACAGGAAGTGGACTGTGATGAGATTCCCTCTAATTATGGACCTCTTGGGGAAGTTTTAAAAGATATTTACAGAATTGCCCTGCTGACGGGAACAGGAGTGGATTTCTGTCAAGAGGAAATCAAAAGTGAAAGTTGTGGAATTTTGTGACTAAAATGCGAGTGAATCATCTTCATTGTTTAATTCCTGGAAGGCATGAAGAGGGTGTCGGCCTCGTACCATCTGCAGCTTTACATAATGTTATTGTTGTTTTTTACCTTATGAAGCGCAACACAAATAAAATGTATTATTAAATTATATGTATTATTACTATTATTATTATAATAATTATTAGCATTATTAATAGTATTATTATTCTAATTTTAGTATGTCATTACAGCTTTATTCATTGGTTTATAACTTGTAAAGCACAATACATCTCAAATGTATTATTATATATATGTTATTATTATAATCAGAATAATTATAATTATTATTGTTATTATTGTTATTTTACTATTATTATTATTATTATTTCATTACAGCTATATTATTATTTGTTTAGCTTTTAAAGTTTAATACAAATAAAAGGTACTATTATATATATTATATTATTATAATTAGAATAATAAGAATAACTAATATTATAATTATTAATATGTATCATTCTTATTTTGTCATGAAAGCTGTATTAATTGTTTTTTAGATCATTTTCATCCGTGGTGTTTAAAATATATATATTTTGAACATTATGGTTTTAATGATGTGCCTTTTCTTTTGTCAAACATTGTTTATTAATTAAACAATTGTTTGTGAAGCACTTCTGGATGCGCGTTGGCATGAAAGGTTCAGCTGTTTAATAAGCATGCGTGTCTGGGCTGTTCAGGAATGCAGTCAGACAGAAACTGAGTGCATATCTGTGGCACTTTATATTTCACCCATCACACAAATAATATCATAATATCACTTCATGCACTAAACACAATCATAGAAACACAAACACAAAACACTAATATGTTGTGAAGGATGTATTTTTAATATTAGAAAGTAAAACAGGTGTGTAAAAACCACAAAGCAGCCGTGGACCAGGAAACAGGTCCAACTGGTCCAGGACCAGAAAATCTGATTCTTCATGAACAGAAAGATATGATAAGAACTCACTGGAGCAGATTTAAGTTTGTAAAGTTTGCTCACTAGAAGCAAGGCGGTATCTTTGCAGATTGGTCACAAATCAACCATATTTATGTAATTATGAAGACACCTGAACAAAAGAATAAGAAAGAAAATAACATTTACGGTGTGATCATGGATGTTTACGTTACATTTCATTACTAAAAAAGAGACATTCCCTGTAAAAACAAACTCTTGTGCCTGTGTGCTTAAAAGTAAAATAATCAACTATCGGTTTAAAAGTTATTGTAGATGATGGTTTAAAACATGCTCCCCTGAACGTTACAGGTAATCAGCTTCTACAAGTCAAAGACAATACGTCTCATTTAGCTAACGCTTTTATCAAAATTGACAGACGGACCAGCTAACCACTGACCCACAGTCACCCCAGACCTTCTGAGGACAAGACTGGATTGTGTTCAGACATCCAATGATACATTTGTTATGTGCAATTATTTCATATCAGATCAACCAGTTTGATAGGAAAACGAATAAAAACAGATTTGCAGCTGAAACTGAGAGACGAGCGTCTCATAGAATGGAGCACCTGTCTCGCATGGCCTTCTCCACGTGAGATTCTACCCACACGTTGATTTCCGCCTCGTGAATCTTTTTCAGGTCGTCGACCTCCTTGTTCAGGTGGTCCATGTTGTTGAGGAACAGCTGCAGCTTCAGCTCCTTCATTTGCTCTTCATGCTTCGTTTTCATTCTCCTGATCTCTCTCTGGTAGACCTTCTTCTTGCTCATGTGTCTGAGCACCAGCTCGTTCTTGTTGTGTTGCTCCATCTTCAGATCCTTCATTTCCTCTTGGTTCTTTTCCATCTGGGCTAAGACCTCCGCGGTGGACCTCTCGCTGAACTCGTAGGATTCTTCGGCTTTCTTTCTGGCCTCTTCGTCTCTCCCTCTGATGTCCTTCCTATTCTTCTCGGAGAGCCTTTTCAGGGCTTCGTATTCCCTCCCCTCATGTTCTCTTCTCATGATCTCTTCTTCTTGGCTCTTCTCCTCTCGCCTCTGTTCTGCTTCTCGATGTCGGTTCTCCCACCACGCCTTCCTCTCCTGCTCCCAAGCCTCTTTTCCTTTCATGGCGGCTTCTCTCGCCTGCAGCAGCAGCAGCCACTCGGCCAGGGTGTTCTGCTCTGAGATGAGTTGTAGTTCTTTTTCCAGAGTTTGAAGATTCTCTTCCCAATTGACTTGTTGGGCGTCGTCCTGCTGTTTCCTTCTTCGCTCTTCCTTCTTCACCCTCTTTGTCTCCCACTCCATTATCTCCAGCTTCTTCATGTGCTCCTCCCTTTCTTTGAATTTCTCCTTTTTTTCTTGGTCAAGCGCTAACATTAGCATATTAATTTCTACCCGATGTTGTCTTTTAATGTCCCCCAGCTGGCTCTCTATCGCCTTTCCTCTGGCTTCCTCGGTTCCTTGGAGGATATCCGAGGTGAAGTAGCCGTCGCCGTTTCTCTTCACCATTGACTCCACCATGGCCAGCAGCTGGCTGACTTGAGAACGATTGTCCTTATTCTGGTTATTGAAGACGTGGTATCTCCCCCCGCATTCAGTTATCAGTTTATTTAAGTTGCCGTCGGAATCATCTGCCAGGTAACTTTCGATTGTTTGGTTGCTAAGGTCGTCTCCTCTGGTGAATAATATGATGATGTGGTCTTTTGACTTCTCGCCAAAAAATTCCTTGATGTGCTCCACGGTGTCGTTCTCCTCTTGTGTGAAGCGACCGACCTGCAGCACCAGAAGGAACACGTGAGGGCCGGGAGTCAACATGGTGAGGCACTTCATCAGCTCCTGTTTGATTTCATCGTTGCTCAGAGTTGTATCGAACAAGCCGGGGGTGTCGACCACAACGATGGGGCGCCCATCGATCTCTCCGACTACTTTCTGGCAACACTTGGTCACTGATAGTTGACCAACTTTGGACACAAAGCACTCTCTGCCAACAATGGTGTTTCCAGTGGCACTCTTTCCACAACCAGTTTTCCCAATCAGCACCATCCTGAGACACTCTCTACTCGGCTCCTTCCCAGTTGATTCTGTTTTCGGCTTCTCTCGAGTGAAGATTGTTCTTGGCTCCTTCCTAGGAGACTCTCTCGCCTCCTTCCTAGTATAATCTGTTTTCCCAAGATGGCTTTGCGGTCTTAGAGACATTGTTCTCGGCCCCATCCTTTGAAACGGTCCCCTCAGATACGTAATACCTGGATGTGTTGATTTTCTTCTACCCTGATTATTTGGAGGCTTGGGAAACATACCTTTGGTGAAGCTTCCGCATCCCACACCTTTCATGTCTTCCACTCTGTGTAAAACGTTGGACACCTGTTGCTTGTCTTCGAGGTCGCAGACCAGATTTTTTCCACCGCAGCAGCCCAGGAAGAGCTCTTTGAAGTCTCTGTTTTCCTGCAGGAACGTCTCTGCGTTTAAAGCGTTGGGATCGGCCTCCACAGTCAGAAGAATCCTGCTAAAAGTATTGACTCCGGAGCCGAAAGTGTTCTGCATGGTCTCCAACTCTTTCTTGTCTTCCAAACTTTGGGCACCCATAGGTATGACCATGAGGAAGGCATGGACACCCTCAGGGTCACACAGGGAGATGCTCCTGAGGGATTCCTCCATCACTTTCTCCTGAGGCTTACCACACAAGGCAGGCAGCTCCACCAGAGAAACCAGACGTCCACCCACCTCTCCCTGGTGTTGAACACACTGTGAGGAGTCGACAGGCGGATAAATCTGTCGTTGGCCCAGAATGGCTCTGGCCGTTGAGGTCTTCCAGGCTCCATGTCGCCCACACAGCACTAAGTTCAGGGAGGGTTTTGCACCCACAGGCAAGACAATCGTATCGGTCTCTCCAGCAAAAGTTAAATACCGTCCCCTGTTGTCATCCACCATGTTCTCAATTTTCTCCATCAGTTCTCGACTATCACAGAGAGGGAAATAATTTTTTACGAAGATCATTTGATGCTGCCTTTGTCCGTATTCCTTGAGGAGTTGATTAACTGAGGAATTCGATTTCCTGTCATGTTCCGTTGTGACGACCATTGCATATTTAAAGGCTTCTGGTCCAAAGAGGTTCATGATGAACTTGATCTTTAGTCGGTCCTGCTCGTTGAACTCTGAGGGCTTCACTAACAGCAGCAGGACGTTGGGTCCGGGGGAGCATTGCGCAACACAAGTCATTAATCGGTGTCTCATGGTGTTCTCTGACATACTGGAGACGTCAGGCGTTTGCAAGACCGTCACGTTTCTTTTCTTCCATTCGCTGGTGACGTGGGTAACTTGCGTGGAATTTTTTGGATGTAAACTATCTGTTTTTCCTGTGATCAGGTTGGTTAGTTTTGTCTTTTCATTTGGACTTTTTCCAATAAGCACAATCCTGAGCTCAGATGCTGTAAAAGAAAAAACGAGAAATTGTCATTTATCTCTTTTTATTGATGACACTAATGAAAACAGGTTTCTTTTTATCGTGTGAAAAGTATTATTCATCGGAGAGAGCAAACGCGTTTCTGTACGAGGCCGATTTTAAATGTATGAAATTTATCGGCAAAATTCAGACAATGTACAGTGACAACTTTTTGTTTTTGCAGACTGGGTTGTTTCAATTGAAAACATCCATTTAAGCCATTACCGATATAAAAACATATATAATGCATTAAAGTAGCATCATGTTACAGCTATGTGTGTGAATAATAAACACATGCTGAAAAGACAATTAAAAACACATTTCTATTGATTTATTTATATTTATATCTATTTATAAGACTATTTCCAAATGGGTGTGGTGATGTGCAACAAGGCTCTAAAGCCGTGTGCAGCCAGCACTCTGGTTGTTCTCCTGCAGGCTTAATAATCATAATCGGCCGGATCATGAATCATGTGCCGTGAATTATCTAAAACATTCGCCCGTCCGTTTCCCCGAAAGACTTAAAAGATTTTCAGCGTAAAAATCTTTATAGTGACTCGCCAGACTTTAACGTGGAAACATTAATTAGTTTCAAACGTCAACAAAACTCCAGACTCTATTTGGCCAAATGGGCATTTTGACAGTTTATGTACTTATTATAAACATTTTGGGTCCGTTTCTGACTTGATATGGTTGTCGAGCAGCAGAATCTTATATTCTTATTTTGCCGTCAGTCCCACAAATTTGACTTGTTACGCTATTGGTGGATCATGTTGATGGAATCCAACAGACTTGTACTTTTTTATTATCAAAGAGCCTGAACGCAACATGATGTCCAATCATCTACTCCATTGGACTCCATGTTATATCTGACCACAATGTTCTCTCCTGCTTCATATGAGCTAATCCCTGCCGGAAGCTAGCTTTGGTTAAACAGGACAACATGGCTGACTGTGTGTCTTTGTGTGTGTCTGAGTGTGTTTGTGTGTGTCTGAGTGTGTCTGAGTGTGCGTGCAGGTCGCCTTAAATACAGAGATGAGAGGAGCGTCTAAAGACCCTCACGGTAACATGTTACAAACACAACAAGCATATCGGTTCCTCAATAACCTCAATAACACATCTCACCACTGGTAATGTTTGCATATATTTATATTGCAACGTCTCGCCCACCACAGCATGTTACTACTTCACATGAGCTCATATCTAAGATGACCAGCATTGCTATATAAAACCTAGCGTCTTCAGATCAATATTTAAACCTTCTGGTTAAGATTAGATTTACATTCAAAAAATATTTAAAGGGACAACAATGTCTTTCAATGTTCCTCATTTTGTGACTCACCAGCTCCTGATTTCGCCATTTTGTGCGGGAGAAGTTTGGCTTCAGTAGCGCGAGGAGAAGTTTGGCTTCAGTAGCGCGAGGTGAAGCCTGTTGGTGTGAAGGAAACATGTTAACTGGATAATCAGTCCGCCTGTAAACTATGTGCCAGTCGCTCATGAGTCATTCAAGTTGGACAAATATCCAAAATATGTGGCTCGAACACGAAGCTGCTGTGTTTGGTTCTCAGCCGTGTATGTGTCTTTAAGGGACTCTGGCAGGAAATGTCAAATATCATAATGCTATAAGACTAAATATATTATGGTATATATGCAACCATGACCCCGCCCCCTTCCACTTTAGTCTAAAATACTGTATGTTCTTGTTTATATTTTTGTAGCTTTTTCTAGTTTATGTTTTTATCAAAGTGATAAAGTGCCTTTGAGTAGCTTTTTAAACCGTTATATGAAAATAATAATTCACATTAATAGAAAAACAACAATTTGGGAGTTTAATCCCTGTTTTATGAAAGTAGGAAAAACAACTGAAAACAAAACCTGCATTAAAAATGTTTTTTAAATATTATATAAATACTGCAATTCAATATTATTATTATTTTGTAATTGTATAGCTAAGACCAACTCTACCAAAAGATCATTCTATTATTTTCGGGTTATGCTGATGTATCATCAGCAAATACACACACAGACACACACACATACATATACCCCCCCCACACACACACACACACACAAACACACACTAATATAGGCCTAGTTTATGTGATAGGAAACTGTTACTACTGTCTTACTTCAGTGGAATATGCAGCATGAAGAGAAATACACGACATATCATTTCTCCACTAAGTTAAAATAAATTCATGTTTTTTCTCATAATAATAAAATAATGATGGCAATAAAGATCATAATAGCCTGATTATAATATTAACAACAACATAGAGAGTCTTTTGTTCAAGTTGCAGGCTCCGTACACACACACACACACACACACATATACAGGACTGTCTCAGAAAATTAGAATATTGTGATAAAGTTCTTTATTTTCTGTAATGCAATTAAAAAAACAAAAATGTCATGCATTCTGGATTCATTACAAATCAACTGAAATATTGCAAGCCTTTTATTCTTTTAATATTGCTGATTATGGCTTACAGCTTAAGAAAACTCTAAAATCCTATCTCATAAAATTTTAATATTTCCTCAGACCAAGTAAAAAAAAAGATTTATAACAGCTGAGTGTTTGTCAAGGCTCAGGAAACCCTTGCAGGTGTTTCGAGTTAATTAGACAATTCAAGTGATTTGTTTAATACCCTACTAGTATACTTTTTCATGATATTCTAATATTTAGAGATAGGATATTTGAGTTTTCTTAACTGTAAGCCATAATCAGCAATATTAAAAGAATAAAAGGCTTGCAATATTTCAGTTGATTCGTAATGAATCCAGAATGCATGACATTTTTGTTTTTTGAATTGCATTACAGAAAATAAAGAACTTCATCACAATATTCTAATTTTCTGAGACAGTCCTGTATATATATATTATACACATTGTTTTACGTCTCCTTCATATTATATTATCTGTTTATTGATTATGCTTTTAATCTGCTCACCGGATAGATTTGCTGCTGTCATCCTCAAAGCGATTCAGTGAAATCACGACTATGTTGTCTTCCAGCAGTCAGGTGTGCCAATGCCGAGTGGGCGGAGCCTGACAAGAAAAGTGCCAAAAGTATGCCAAAGCATGACGGCAATCTCCAGATTGCAGCATCAGTGACAAACAAGCCTGAAGTTAGCCTGACTTGGGTGTTCCCTTGTCGACGGGAATAGGCCTGTGAGCACATTCCTGATCAAGAGGAACCGGTAGAACCCGCCTGATGAAGCCAAAGAAATCAAAACACATTTATTATTTATTATTACGGGAACATCCTCAAGTGTGCCTAGAGCATTGGTCCCCAAACTACGGCCCGCGGGCCATATACGGCCCGCCTCCCCATTTAGACCGGCCCCCTGAACAATATCAGAGACGCGTTCCGATTTATTATTTTTTTCACCTGGCCCGCTGCCGTTGAGATTGCAGTGAGACGCGGAGAAAATGTGAAGTGGTGCTCTTCGCAATAAAACATCTTTGATGGGACGTGCCGCGTCTCGGCCAATCAGCATTCAGATGTCCACAGCGTTTGGGAAGTTAGGTTAGCTTGAATGTTAGTCCGCTACATCTGCTGCTGTCACGCTGCACGGTGTAGCGATGCTAACAAAGTACCCGTACGTTAAAAACGATGTGATTTAGCATATTTTTAGAATCGATACTTCATTAAAAGAGCGATCAGAGCTCACTCGCTGCTTCGCTCCGATAAATGCTGTCTGCGCGCGCATCGCTCAGCCGTGATGCGCGCACACAGGTGAGCACACTCTCACTAGCACCCCCCCCCCCCCCACCCACGGCTGGCCCTCCAGCAGACAGGACAAACATCATGTGGCCCTCTTAGGAAAAAGTTTGGGGACCCCTGGCCTAGAGAAACTTAGACGGGCAGAGAGCGAGCACCTTATTCAAACTCTTCTTTTTGTGCTCCCAAATGTCTTTTTAATGTGTCCTAAATGGTCCTTTTTGTTTTTAAATCTTTTTCCATTCACATATTTTCCTGCCTGGTTGAATAAAAAGTTAAAATCAGCTGTAGGACGATCAGAAACATTGTCTTGGTCATAGTCTCTAGTCAGTGGTTCTCCAATGGGGGTCCTCGTACCACCAGGGGTATGTGAGATGTGTGAATATTTCTTTTTAAATTGAGCATCCATTAAAAAATCCTTTGAAAATATAAAATATTTAATCAAATAAAAGTGAATATTCTCTATTCTCCATTGAATGATGCTGTGTGTTGCTGGTTCGAAGACCCAGTGGGCTCCAAACCCCAGAAGAAGAAGTCCAGCCCGACGTTTCCATCGTTCATATGCAGACACGTCGTGACCCCTGGAGGTGTTCGGGCGGCTTGATTTATGACCTCACTGGATCCAGTTATTATTCAACAGCTGATCTTAAAGCCACTTTTTGCTTTGTGTGAAAACAGAAGAAAGATCAGAGAGCCGCCGGCCGGCCAGCGGGCGTCTTTGTTTTTCCTACCTGGGAGAGCCTGTTGGGGGGTGTTTGATTTGCAGCGCGGCCCCGCCTGCATGTGTATTAAAATCATACGTTTGTTTTAAATACACAGAGCATCTCTCTCTATCCTGGGAGGTCAGCGGGTACGTTTGATTTATAGCCCGGTCCCTCCTGGCTGTGTTTTCACATGGTCCAGCACCACCGCGCCCCCCCCCCCCCCCCCCCCCCCGGTGTGGAAAGAATTAATACACACACACATGCATATACACACACACACACACACACACACACACACACACACACAGTTCAACTCCCTGAACTAACCGCTCTCCTCAGACATGTCTGATCTTCATCTCACTGTTATCAACGGGGGAACGCACGCCGTGCATCATTGGTCATGTCATCGTTGTGTTTCTCGTCAAACTTTGATGAAACGTTTCCGTTCACAAAATGACACTTTTTACATTTTATAAAACAAAAGCAGATGAATAAACATGGAGGAGGAGCTCTGAGTTTTGGAGCGTTTGGGTGACTGGCGGCAATGTGGGGAATTCAAGCTTTGTCTGATGTGTCTGATTTCTGGGCTCCTGCAGCATTCCTAGCAATAATATAAATATTATAATATATATATATATATACAGTATATAAAAGCAATACCTATAACGTAGTGAGGATGGTGATGATGATGATGATGATGTCAGTCTGACGGTTGTGGGTCAAGATGTCGTTTTACATTGTTTATTTATGTTGATTATGTTTTTATTAACTGTGGTTTTTATGAATGTATATTTTTGTTATAAGTTGATAACCATAACCTGAGATCATAACCATAACCTCAGATAATAACCAGGTCCCTTGGCCCCTGCAGGTCCTGTATCTTCTACCGGGCCTGCATGGACATCCCTCGGGGCACCGAGCTGCTGGTCTGGTACAACGACTCCTACACCTCCTTCTTCGGCATCCCGCTACAGTGCGTCGCTCAGGACGAGAACCGTGAGTCACAGGGGTCACCGGGTCACAAGAGTCACAGGGTCATGGGGTCACAGGAGTCATAGGGGTCACAGGGGTTACAGGAGTCACAGGGGTCACTGGGTCACCGGGTCACAGGGGTCAGAGGGGTCACAGGGGTCACAGTGTCACTGGGTCACATGAGTGAGAGGGGTCACAGGAGTCACAGGGGTCACATGAATTTCAGGATTTACCGGGGTCACGGGGGTCACCATGAGTCACAGGGTCACGGGGGTCACAGGGGTCACCGGGCTTTGAACACGGGTCACGGGTTTGATTCCCAGAACAGATCGCTGCCACCGAGCACGCTCTCCTCTACAGGGAATCGAACCCACGGCTCTCTTTGGTTGTCGCTCTGACAGCGTTTAAACTGTCTGATACCTGGAAAGAACAAACAATTTGTTATTATTTACTTCAATCCCCTCTTCCTCTCATCGTCTTCCTCAACAACTCAAACAAACACTTTTTAAAGTATTTGTGATGATTTTATTAGGAAAACATATTCAATGTTTTTTATTTACTTAATTAAATGACAATTATTTGACCTGTAAACACGTCGAAGAAGCTCTTTTGTCTCATTAATCAATATCAATAAACACACTTCAGTCAGAGGGCCTCTGGGATGAGGCGTTCATGTCCTCGTAAAAAGAAAAAGGGATTATTGTGTCTCTCGTCACGAATTCCTTTTTGTTTACACATCCGTCAGTTTTCTGCTCAGCTTGTTTATGTCTTCTCCTTCCAGGCTGTGGCTTTTATTTTTTGGGAGGATTTGACCGACGGCTCAGGGGAGTAGGAGGGGGAGGAGGGGAGGAGGGGGGGGGGGAAGGGAGGAGAAAACAAACTTTGACTCTTTTTTTTGCCGACTGGTTTGTTTCAAGTCAAATCCATCAGATCCATTTAAGTCAGCGCCGACATAAAAACATATTTTATAATGCATTAAAGTAGCATCATGCTACAGCTATATGTCTGAATAATAAACACATGCTGAAAAGACAATTGAAAACACATTCCTATTGATTTATTTATATTAATATCTATTTATAAGGACTCCTTCTAATTGGGTGTGGCTCTAAAGCCGTGAAGCCAGCATTCCTGTTGTTCTTTCTTGGGCGTACTAATCATAATTTCGTACAAAACTTTGTCGGTAAACTCCTCCCACAGCGTTGTCAGCACATGCCTCAAAATACGTACAAGAAAACAAACGTTGGCGTTTCTTTCTTTTTTTTCTTACCAAAGAAAAAAAACACGAAAAAGCATTTTTAATCTGTGAAATCTAAATAAGAGAATTGAATTAGAACTCTCAGTCGCTGATTATAAAATACACAAACTCTACTGCATGACATCACTGGTCACACACACACACACACACACACACACACGCACACACACTTGTTTGTCTCACCACATGAGGACCTGTTGTTTCTGCACATTACTGACAAAACACTTTTTACTCCTGATTTCAACAGAGATATGTATTATTATACTATATATTATTATTCATTATTATAGTATATATTCCATCAGATGAGTTCCATCTGGACAGTTCGTGGTTCTGGATGAACAACGTGGTTCTCTCGTGACTCGACCAGGTCACCACTCTAACGTTATTGTTGTGCCTCCATACGTCGTGTTTACATGAGACGACAATAAGCACGTGTTTAAAGACAAAGTTCAGTTCTGATCTCGGCTCATTCGTTGCAGAAGAAGTCCGTTTTTAAAATAAAAACAACATTTATTAAGAACCTGGAGCACAAAAGAGCCTCGAAGACAGCGAGAGGAAATGTTCCTGAACAACGTGAAGATAATTAAGAGGAATTCTTTCTGGAATCAGACGCAGTTAAAGATTCAGAGAGGGACAGTTCGAGTACACACACACACACACACACACACACACACATCAAAGACACACACACACATACATCAAAGACACACACACACATACATCAAAGACACACACACACACCCTGTGGTTGTTTACTCATGCACGCTCCATCCAATCACAGCGGCCGGCTTGACGCTCCGCAGCCGCCTGACAACAACAACATGTTCATGTCCTCCTCCTCCTCCTCCTTTTCATCTTCCTCTTCCTTCTCCCCCTCCTCTTCCTCTCCCTCTTTCTACCCCTCCTCTTCCCCCTCCTCTTCCTCTTCATTCTCATCCTCCTCCTCCTCTTCCTAACTCCTCCTAGCCATCCTCCTCCTTTGTCTCTCCTCTTGCTAATTTATCTCTCTCTCCTTCTTATCTTCTTTTTTACTCTCTTCCTCATTTGTGTCTCTCCTTCTCTTCCTCATTTGTTTCTCTCCTCCTCTTCCTCCTTTGTCTCTCTCCTAAACTTCCTCCTTCGTCGCTCTCCTCCTCCTCCTCCTTTTATTTTATTTCACCCTCTCCCCCTGTTGTGGTGAGACAACGAGGAGAAAAGAGAGCGAGTTGATGAAGAGCTCAGAGCAGGAGGAAGGAGAGAGGAAACAATGTGTGAGGGAAGGAGAGAAGACAAGGGTCCTTCTCTTTGTATGACCTATTGTTATAATTACCTTTATTGATTCCATGAGGCTTTATGATCTCTGATAACTTCTCCTTATTGATCACGACAGAGCTTCATAATCTAAACAGTAAAGAGGGAGACATATATATATATATATATATATATATATATGAAGTTGCTCCTCTCAATCTGCTCTGAGGTCAGTTTGTATTCATGCCACACACCTCCCGGAGAGGACACGCCCCCTTTTCATGAAGACAGGAAACTGCAACGTTGCAAACATCACCTTCATAACTCTCCCATTCCCATGATGCATTTCTCTCTCCCCAAAACCCGTATTGACGTGCACTCTTTGTGAGACGTTTGTTGCAGAGTGAATTAAGCGTTGGCGAGCGGCGTAACGCGGCCGTCGATAACGCCGCCGGGCGACTTACAGATGGCGTGATTATCTCCTCATGAGGTTCTGAGGGATCGATGGAGCCCGGTGGCCCCGTGACAGAGGTGAGCGGGTGAGGGATGGACCACGCTTATGACGAGCCCACGGTTAGAGCGCAGGAGAGCTGCTAGGTGTCAGTTCTTACATTAGAGAGCGCGTCCACACGGGTCCACATAGGTCCACATGGGTGCAAATGGGTCCACATGGGTCCACACGGGTCCACACGGGTCCACATGGGTCCACACGGGTCCACACGGGTTCACACAGGTCCACATAGGTCCACATGGGTCCACACGGGTCCACATGCGTCCACACAGGTCCATATAGGTCCACACGGGTCCACACGGGTCCACATGGGTCCACACGGACGGGAACCGGTTCTAAATGAGTAAAATAATCGAAATCCTAAAGTATCTTTATAAGTTAGCAGAGTGAGACGTCCTCCTCTCAACGCTTCTCTCTGTCTCTCTGTCCCTCTGTCTCTTTGTCTCTTTGTCTCTTTGTCTTTTTGTATCGTTCTCTCTTCGTCTCTCTTTGTCTCTCTGTCTCTTCATCTCTTTGTATATTTGTATCTCTGTCTCTTGTTGTCTCTCTCTATGTCACTCTGTCACTTTGTCTCTCTCTCTCTTTGTCTCTGTATCTTTGTCTCTTCATCTCTTTGTATATTTGTATCTCTTTCTCCCTGTCTGTCTCTTGTCTCTCATATCACTGTTGGAAAATCGTCTGAACTCATCCTAGTTTTCAGCTCTTCGGTAGAACCACAGACAAAACCGACAATAAGGATCCAGAGTCTGGACTGTAAAGCCGCTTCCCCCTCGTTGTAACACGGTGGGAACATCCACCAAATACACAAGTACACAAATACACAAGTACACACATACACGTCTGAATCATGTCTTGTGTCTGTTACAATATTCCCCAAACAATCTGCCGGCATGTTTAGTGTCTGGCTGGAAGTGGATCACGGGAGACGTTCAGTAGATGAGACGTGACTTGTGTTCTGACCGTTGGCCACGCCCACATACGACTTCCCCTGGGGGGCAAATACAGTATTTCCTTATTATAATTCACTTTCCAGAGGAACCAGTTCAGCGGGATGAAAAACAAGTGAAACCATCCACGGTTTAATAAAGTAAGACGAGGCCTCTTGATGTCATTTCCAACGTAATGAAGGGTTATGGAGTCCAGGTCTGTCAGTTGGTGAAACCACAGAAGAAGAACGCCGGCTGAACTCGGGGTCAAGTGAGGACAGCTGGCATCAGCCGGCTCACCCACAATCTGATTTACACACTTTAATACGATGTATTGTTCCCGTTAACGTCGTTGTGCTCCACCAGCAACACGTTGGTGTCCCACATCGATCCGTGTCATCTGAACTCAGAGCTCGGAACCAGACGCAAAGTTCCTCGTGGAACTAAACAAAGTAAGAATATGTGACACATAGAGCGAGAACACAATGACAACAACTAAAATAATGTTTGTTTACTTGTTTACTTCGGTTGAACCCCGGTTAGCTGTTGGTGAAGTCGTAAACCACCAATTAGTTTGACCGATTTAATGTTCAGCAGACCACAAGTGAGATTAATTGTCGAGCGTGGTTGACTGTTCACACCCTGTTCACACCCCGCTCATGGAGCATGAAAGCCTGGTGGACTTAGCCCGCCGACTAGCCTCCTGCTACATGAGTAAAAAAGAAATTGGTTGGATTCAGGAAGTGAACGTTTAGGAGAGAAAATGTCAACCAAGAAGGAACTTTAATGTTTTTCATACTGTAGCGTTGTAAATACTCGTTTTGGTAATGCTAGTAAGAATAGCAGATGTTCTGGCGGTGACACGAGTAGTATTTGTATCTAAAGTATTTGTGCTAGGTGGACAGAAGTACAAGTATGAAGTATAAATGGTAGTAATGGGACTTGTACTCATAGCTGTGCTCTTATTAACTGTTTTGTAGTGGTAGAAGGTAGTACTGATAATGTGAGTAGAAGTAGAAGTGGCACCAGTAGTACTAGTGGCAGTGGAAGTGACACCAGTAGTACTAGAGGTAGTACATGTACACGTTGTTGTGCGTCGATCCAAGTCAATGTAAACTCAGTCATCATGTGGTGACCCCACCAGAGAGAGGGCCCTGTTTGGGCCCTAGGCCATAGCTTGAGAAGCCTCTCTGTGGTTCTCAGAGAGAGGAACGGCATGTTGCTGTAACTGGACTAACGAACAGACTCCAAACAGCATAACTAGACCCATAATTCCATCCACTGGAACCAGGAGCTGCAGCTGGCCCTGGGCTAGCTGGGAGGATCTGGCCTCGGTTAGGACGACGTTTCCATGACGACAAAGAATAACAATGTGAAGCAGACGAGAACTAAAGAAGCACCTCAACAGACTCCTTTCAGGGTGAAGCTTGTACATATCTAAACTCTTCATTCTACGACAGAGAATATGATTGGGTGAAATATTCCTTACTTTCGGGGACTTTTATTGTGAAAATCCTTCTCAAGAACACCCGAATAATTTCTTTCTTTTGTTGTTTTTGTGGCCTCCAGTAAACGTCCCGACCACCGTGGTGGAGGCGATGACCAGGCAGGAGTCCCTTCAGTCCTCCAGCAAGAACGGCAAACCCACCTCCTCTTCCTCCTCCTCCTCCTCTTCGTCTTCCTCCTCTTCCGCCCCCTCCGTCGCCCTCATGCGCTCCATGGTCTTCCCCCACTCCCCGTGCCCGAGGAGCTTCTCCCTGCTGGACAAGGTGGGCATCGGGGTGCAGTCGGACGTGGGCGGCTACGGCCCGCTGGGCTCGAAGAACCAGCGGGTCCTGGCCAGTCCGACCTCCACCAGCCAGCTGAGCAGCGACTTCAGCGACTGGCACCTGTGGAAGTGCGGCCAGTGCTTCAAGACCTTCACCCAGAGGATCCTGCTGCAGATGCACGTGTGTCCGCAGAACCCCGACAGGTAAGGAGGAGGCGGTGGTGGTCGGACTGGTCCACAGCGTGTGAGTGGCTGTCTGTCCGGTCACATGTTCAGGGTTTACCCAAAGTCATCTGTGATTGGCTCATGGGATGAGCGGTTTGAGATGTTCTTCTTCTGCAGTTGTAAAGCGGTTTTTCGTTCACATTTTCACACATTCACACATTCACACATTCACATGTTCACACATTCACATGTTCACACATTCACATGTTCACACATTCACACATTCACATGTTCACACATTCACACATTCACATGTTCACACATTCACATGAACAAGTGTTCACATTCACACATTCACATGAACAAGTGTTCACATTCACACGTTCACATGTTAACATGAACACACATTCACACATTCACATGTTCACATTTTCACACATTCACACATTCACACATTCACATGTTCACACATTCACATGTTCACACATTCACATGTTCACACATTCACATGTTCACACATTCACACATTCACATGTTCACACATTCACACATTCACATGTTCACACATTCACACATTCACATGTTCACACATTCACATGTTCACACATTCACATGTTCACACATTCACACATTCACATGTTCACACATTCACATGTTCACACATTCACACATTCACATGTTCACACATTCACACATTCACACATTCACATGTTCACACATTCACATGTTCACACATTCACACGTTCACATGTTCACATGTTCACACATTCACACATTCACATGTTCACACATTCACACATTCACATGTTCACACATTCACATGTTCACACATTCACACATTCACACATTCACATGTTCACATTCACACATTCACATGTTCACACATTCACATGTTCACACATTCACACATTCACACATTCACATGTTCACACATTCACATGTTCACACATTCACACATTCACATGTTCACACATTCACATGTTCACATGTTCACACATTCACACATTCACATGTTCACACATTCACATGTTCACACATTCACATGTTCACACATTCACATGTTCACACATTCACACATTCACATGTTCACACATTCACACATTCACATGTTCACACATTCACATGTTCACACATTCACACATTCACATGTTCACACATTCACACATTCACATGTTCACACATTCACATGTTCACACGTTCACACATTCACACGTTCACATGTTCACACATTCACATGTTCACACATTCACATGTTCACACATTCACGTGTTCA
The DNA here is from genome assembly GCF_029220125.1 of Pseudoliparis swirei. NCBI lineage: Eukaryota > Metazoa > Chordata > Actinopteri > Perciformes > Liparidae > Pseudoliparis > Pseudoliparis swirei. The sequence goes on from NC_079394.1 coordinate 14,460,235, forward strand.
CACATTCATATGTTCATACATGTTCACATGTTTACAAGTTCACATATTCACATGTTCACATGTTTACACATTCATACATTCACATGTTCACACATTCACATGTTCAAACATTCACATATTCACACAGTTTTCTCTAAATTATATGAACACATCGTTATATTTGACCCTCCATGGAAACCAAAGTTTACCATGATCAGTGTTCATTAGTCAGTAGTGAAGCGAGAGAGGAGCTCTGTGATTGGCTGTGACATAACGTGAAACAGCGTTGAACACACCTTTAGGGGAGGAGCCAGATGTCCAGTTCTCAATGCTTCACTCTCCTCATCGCTCCATTAGTGTGTGACACCGAGTGGGAGTTAGTGGACGAGAGTGAAGAGAGAGTAAAAGTGTCTGAGTGTGTATAACATCTGTCGACTTAATTATAAACAGTGTGGAAGAGGAGCTGATGTGTGTGTGTTTGTGTTTGTGTATGGGGGTGGTGGGGTCGGGGGGGATGTATTGGATATTTTTTGCTTAGCCTTATTTTTTGCGGGGGAGTCTGAGCGGTATATAAATCACCGCTGTGCGTCAGTGAGAAATACCTCGCCTTACGGTGACGGGGCCGGGAAAACAGATGCCACTTATTCAATAAACTAATACTCATAGGGAAGAAAAATGTGGGCTGGATGTGAGAAGGGGGGGGGGGGGCGTCAATACGAAGGTTTTATGGGACGGAGGAGCTGATAGAATTCAGCTGAACAAGCCAAACTGGCCCGAGTCCCGGAGCTCCACAGCCCCATGTGGTCTGCGATGGGACCAGTAGGCCCATCGCAGCACAGCGTCGGACTCAAACCTCATTGGGAGTCCAAGTCAATAGAACCCTCAGGTTTTATTATTCCATTCTTTGTGGTTTTCTGGGGGTCCTGTAGTTAGTTCGAGCACTCATTGAGTAACTTATATACAGTATGTCCTAAAGGTTGTTCTAGCAGTCCTTGAGGTTTTCTGGGGGTCCTGTAGGTGGTTCGAGCAGTGTTTCAGATTTATTCTGGGCTCCTGTATCTGACTGAGTAACTTCTATACGTCATATTGGTGGTTACAAAGGTTTTTGTGTCAGTAATTGACGAAGTTCTACAGGCCCTTTAATGTGGTTATAGAGGTAATTGAAGAGGTTCTAAAGGCCTTTTAATGTTGTTGTTGTTGTTGTTGTTGTTATTATGGTCATTGATGAGGTTCTAGAGGCCCTTAACCCTTGTGTTGCCTTCGGGTCATTTTGACCCGATTCAATATTTAACCCTCCTGTCGCCTTCGGGTCAATTTGACCCGATTCAATGTTTAATGTTGGTGTTCTTTCGGGAGTCAACAAACAAACATAAAGTACCTCACACTTAAACTTGGAAAACAATATTAATTCTAATAATTTTCTGGAGATTTTAATAGCTGGGGTCATATTGACCTCAAGGGTAAAATATGTTAGTAAATATAAAGGCGACAGGAGGGTGAAACATTGAATCGGGTCAAATTGACCCGAAGGCAACACAAGGGTTAAGTATGGTTACAAAGGTAATTGAAGAGGTTCTACAGGGCATTTCATCTGGTTCTAATAGTCATTGAAGAGGTTCTAGAGGCCTTTCATGTGGTTCTGATGGTCATTGAAGAGGTTCTAGAGGGCCTGCAGTGTTTCTTGTGTTCCGTGTGCTTGTAGATTTCCTTTGGGAGGTTCTAGGTCTCCTTCATGTAGTTGACCATTGAGGCTGGTGGTATATTAATACCCTTTCCTTTGTTTACTGTATGCTGTGTCGTGTTTGAGGAGACAGGTTTCAGTATTTCCTGTGTTCGAAGGAAGCTGCTGGTCTTCTCTGAACACTTCTCTCCCGACTGCATGTTTATTAATGTTTCCTTGATGGGAAGACTGATGGCTTAAAAAATAAATAAAACACAAATATTCTCAACTCTTTCTTTTCTGCTGACTTTCTTTTTCTGACTTTTTCCGTTTTCTGAAACCAAATCGATCATCAGACGAGCGTAAGATAAAAGATTAAAGTTCTCTGACGACGATGATGTTGAGTGATGAATCAGGAAAATAAACCTGGGAACATAAATGGACTTTGGCATGTCTGTGTAATCATAAGACCATGTACCAAATTAATAAGCAGAGCTTCCATGATGGACGTGTTTACTGTCATTTGTGCTTTCACTGAAAGGGTCTGTTTGATCTCCAGGGTTCTGACCCAGACCTCATGCTGGGGGCTCGCGTTGTTTATGAATGAAACGTGATTGTTTATGAATGAAACGTGATTGTTTATGAATGAAACGTGATTGTTTATGGGACATAACCACACGGCAGAACGTTTACAGCCCATTGAAGGTGTGTCATCACACGGTGGAATTAAACCTTCATCTTGTCAGTTGTTTTAACCATCAAGCAAGACCTTGGGGTTCTCCTGGTTCTCCAGGTTATCTTGGTTCTCCAGGTTCTCTAGGTTCTCCAGGTTCTCTAAGTTCTCTAGGTTCACCAGATTCTTCATACAGTTAAACCTTCATTGTGTCAGTTGTTTTAACCATCAAGCAAGACCTTGGGGTTCTCCTGGTTCTCCAGGTTATCTTGGTTCTCCAGGTTCTCTAGGTTCTCCAGGTTCTCTAAGTTCTCTAGGTTCACCAGATTCTTCATACAGTTAAACCTTCATTGTGTCAGTTGTTTTCACCATCTAGCAAAACCTTGGGGTTCTCTAGGTTCTCAAGATGCTCTAGGTTCTCTAGGTTCTCCAGGTTCTCCATACAATTAAACCTTCATTTTGTCAGTTGTTTTCACCATCTAGCAAAACCTCCAGGTTCTCTAGGTTTTCCAGATTGTCTAAATTATCTAGGTTCTCCAGGCTCTCTAGGTTCTCCAGGTTCTCTAGGTTCTCTAGATTCTCCAGGTTCTCCATACGGTTAAACATTCATTTTGTCAGTTGTTTTTACCATCTAGCAAAACCTTATCAGGAACCGCCTTCGGCTGGGGTTTCTTCAGGTTCTCCATGGTGCTAAACCTGCCCCATAATCTCACATGAGTAATGGGACCATGTTCCATGTGTGACTTCCTCTCTGGGGAGCGCAGCTCGAGCTATGATCCACATTATCTACGATAAGTCATCAGGTCAACATGCAGAATAATAAGCAGCCGTTATGCATCGATTCAGATTCAGATGTTTATTATTCAAGGCCAAAAAATATAACAACGACAAAACAATGGAAGGAAGCAGAGAAGACTCTAGAAGTAGAACCTTCTTCAAGATGGAACCTCGTTAACATGGAAGGTTATTAAAGGAGATAATGACTCTTTAAAATCTCTGTAGGTCATAACATGTATGGGGAGGAGCATGTAGGGTATCTAGGTCCAGGTCCAGATCCAGGTTCAGGTCTACTTCTGGTTGAAGTGAGACTCAGGGGACAGAGAGGTGGAATTTAGTGTCCTAATTAATCATAATTTGAGTTGTTTGTGCATAACGTGAATCAAACCAATCAGAAGTAGATCCAGGGTCATAATGAGTGCCTTCTTGTTGAGAGGAAGAATATTTAATGAGATAAAAACAGGATTCCATCCTTATTTTTTTCAGTAAATTGGGACTTTTTTGACTACATTTTTTTTAATCACACGACTTAAAAGCAGCCGGGAATCTAATCATCCCCAAAAAATACTAATATTGTTAGTGGAGGCAGATCTTTATTTGTAACCCAATGTGAGTCTACATGTTTGATTCAAGGCTCTCAAAGAAATGAACCAATGGAACTGTGAAGGAACCGGAGAACACACGGGTTCTCTCTCAGACCTCTGGGACTCCAGACGGCCTCCTACTCATTAACATGAATTATCTCCAATTACTATGAAGCTTTAATCAACATTAAAGTCTCACATGTTACTAAAGAGGCATTTACTGTCTTCATCGTGAGCCTGAGCCTCCTGTTGTGTTTAAAGACATCAAGATATTTAAAGCTCCGGTCACCATGACAACAGGATGCAATAACAATAGTTATTTTAATTGTTATGAATAATTAATGTCGCCATGTTTATATAGATGTGATGAATATGTATTGTTGAGACAGTGTTAGATGATTTTAGTTCTTTACTTCTGCAACACAGGGAGCTTCGAGGTGAAGGAATACACTCAGACTCCTCTGGTTGTATAGAGAAGTCTATGCTTCATGTGTTGAAGCTGCATTCTCTCTCCTGGCCACCAGGGGCGACTCCTCTGGTTGTATAGAAGTCAATAAATTATGGAGGGCCGTCACAGCAAGCTCATCCACTTCCTGTCTGAAATCCTTGGCTTTAACTCTCTGTAAGAGAATTCACTGTAACATTTAGGAGATTTAGGAGATTTATCACCCAGCAGCGATTCAACACTAACACAGATGTTTGTGTGTGTGTGTGTGTGTGTGTGTGTGTGTGTGTGTGTGTGTGTGTGTGTCGCTGCAGGAGTAACTGATAATGATCCATCACTGTGATGGACGGGCTCGTAGAAATGTCTTCAAATTCTATTTCTATCCGTCATGTGGACGCTCACACGTTTAAATTGAGGCGTGTGTCTGTGTCTGTGTGTGTGTATGTGTGTGCGTGTGTGTGTGCGTGTGTGAGTACATCTGACGATGTGATTCATCTTTATTTACTTTCATTTGACCGAATCCATATATTTTGTCTGACATTTCTGGCCGTTAGATATCATTCGTTGTCTCTATCACCTCTTGAACGTCACAATACACTATTCTAAAGTGACGCGGCGGGACGACAACTGCTTAGAACGCGCCGTCAGTGAACGCACCGCGAGCAGTGAGAAGATACTAAGAGTCCTCTGTTCCCTTTGAGCCAATCGATAGATTAAAAGCTTTACAAGCTCTCTTTAAGTGACTCTGATTTCCTGCTGAACGACACTACCCACAGCCCCCCCCCCTTCCCCCTGGTTGATGAGGAGACCCTACCAGAGCTTTCTGCTTTGATGCTCAGTCAATACGCTCAAAGGAGATGAAGGAAAAGCGGTTTGGTGTGTTTGTGTCGGGTCCACCGGTTTATTGGTGCTGCTCATATGCATAGTGTGTGTGTGTGTGTATAAATATATAAACATACACACACACACGCAGGACATTGATTGTGTATCGACGAGGCGGAGCCGTGATTTATAGCTGCTGGTCTCTGGAGGAATAATGTCTTCATAGGAGACGAGTCGTCCTCACAGAGATATAACTCCTTATGGATTACACCATCCACACGGGTCAATCAGCACACTTCAGCCGCATCGCTGCACACACACACACACACACACATATGAGTCCTAAATCAACGTTAAGCTATATATATACATATATATAATATATAGCATACCAATAATAATAATAATAATAAAGCATATATATACATGCTTTTTTGTTATTATCATAACCAATTAAACATATTATTATTATTGGTATTATTATATATAAATATAATGTATATATAATAAAATTAAATAATAACAATGAAAAAGCATATATTTATATGCTTTTTCATTATTATTATTATTATTATTATTATTATTATTAATGCATTTATTGGTTTAAAAATGTCAAGAAAATGACACTTGCTTCTTCAAAGTTCATCGAACAAGTTTATTTATGTTAAATTATATGAGTGACATTCATGTCTTTTAATTTATTTCTGGAAGCTTTTATTTTAAAGTCCTCCTTCAGTTTTCGACACAGGTAGTTTTTCTCCTCCATCCGCCGGGCAGCAGCTCCTCCCCCGCAGCAGCTCCTCCCCCCCGACCTCCTTCTTGACCTCCAACCTCTGCGATGGAATGAACAACACGGCGCTCTGTTCCCACGGAGACGCGCCCCTCCGGTCCGGGTTTTAAGGCCTCTGTCATCGGCCGCCATGTTTAAAGGTGCAGGCGCCGAGGCTCTGGTGCTGTTACCTCACGCGGCGCTGACAGAACCCACCGGGTTTATTGTGCTGGACCGCCTCCACCAGACGTGCTGACAACCATGGAGTTTATAGATCTCACACACACACAGACGTTTGGAGGCGGGGCTAGGAGGGAACAACATGGCAGCCGGTTGGACTGTCATCGCCGGTCCAAACCACGTATTATTATTTTGGCCTGTGAACCGAATCCAAAGCGTCTACTTCTGTGTTTTTGTTTGACTCTGAACATATTTGTGCGTCTGTGCCATCAGCGGCCTGCGACTCCGGCTGTGTGTAACAACCGTATAATAACCTTGTAGAAACAGTGTAATAACAGTGTAATAACCACATGGCGCTGACGGACGCCGAGAGAGAGAGAGAGAGATCTTGCTCGTTGATATAAAACCAACTGGGAGATCTGATGATTATAGAAGTGATCGACCAGCAGATCAATTAATTGACAGGAGAGTCAAGGAGAAAAACATACACGACAGACCTCAAACCACCTGTCAATGGATTGCTGATTTTCCCAGCTGCTCCTGAACGCATCATCTCACTCTTCCGGTAAGCTCCGGTTGCCAGCTCAGCAGCGAGCATGATTTCTTCTTCTCTCCCTCCCGCTCCCTCTTGCTCAGTGTGTCTCAAGTATAGTTATCCCTCTGCCTCCCTTAATGATAACGATACATGCAACAAGTGTAGTTTATTTGCTAGGTTGGAGGCAGGGCTAAGTGGGTTAGATGCACGGCTCCGCGCCATCGAAGCTCAGACAGCTATGCTAGTCAGCCCGCCCTCTCCCGTAGCCGGCGCGGAGCTACAGTCAGCTGCTAGATGTTCCCCGGCGGTGCCCGAACAGCCGGGATCGTGGGTAACTGTTCGCAGGAGTAGTAAGTCTACACAGAAGCTCGCTGTGCACCAACCACTTCACGTTTCCAACCGGTTTTCCCTGCTCAGCGACACACCCGCTGAGGAACACACCCTGGTTATCGGGAGCTCGATTGTCAGGAACGTGAAAATAGCGACGCCGCGGACCAGAGTCGTGTGCCTCCCGGGGGCCAGAGCGGGCGACGTGGAGTCTTGTTTGAAACTGCTGGCTAAGGACAAGCGGAGATAGTCAGATTGTAATACACGCCGGTGGTAATGACGCCCGAGCCCGCCGCTCGGAAGTCACTAAAATTAATGTGGAATCCGTATGTGTTTATGCCAAGACGTTGTCGGACACCGTCGTTTTCTCTGGCCCTCTCCCAAATTTGCAGACAGACGAATTGTATAGCCGAATGTCGTCTTTCAACTGTTGGCTGTCGAGGTGGTGCCCAGCGAATAATGTGGGCTACGTAGACAACTGGAAGACTTTCTGGGGAAAGCCTGATCTGATGAGGAGAGACGGCATCCATCCCACTTTGGACGGAGCGCGTCTCGTTTCTGCAAACATAACATTACATTACATTACATGTCATTTGGCTGACGCTTTTATCCAAAGCGACTTACAATACTGTTACATTCATTCACTGTAGACGCAGCTACAGGGAGCAACTCAGGGTTAAGTGTCTTGCTCAAGGACACATCGACTAGGGCGGGGATTGAACCTCCAACCCCCTGATTGAAAGACGGACCTGCTACCCACTGACCCATAGTCGCCCCAAGTTGATCAACGGACAGCCATATCTGTGACAACGCAGGGTTAATGTCATAAAGCAGAAACAGAGTAGCCCCACGCCCCTGTCACCCCTGTCACCCAGTGTCCCCCATAGCACACACCCCCCCCCCCCCCAGGGCCTCCGCCCCCTCTCACCCAGTCCCTCCCAGAGCTCCATAGAGACTGTGTCTGACCCACGGCCACTTAAACTTAAATTAATTCTATCAAAAGAAAGCAGAAGAGGAGTCGTACACAATAACCTTATACAAGTTAACACCATTATTTAGCAGTGCAACAAAACAGGACTATTAAATGTGGTCTCCTAAATATTAGATCTCTGTCATCTAAAGCTGTGTTACTAAATGATTTAATATCAGATAATCACATTGATTTATGTTGTCTAACTGAAACCTGGCTGAGCCATGAAGAATATGTCTGCCTAAATGAATCGACTCCTTCAAGTCATATTAATACTCACATTCCTCGAGGCACCGGTCGAGGAGGTGGAGTAGCAGCCATCTTTGACTCAAGCCTATGAATAAATCCTAAACCTAAATTACACTACAACTCATTTGAAAGCCTTGTTCTTTGTCTTTCACATCCAACCTGGAAAACACTACAGCCAATTATATTTGTGATTCTGTACCGGCCACCAGGTCCATATTCAGAGTTTATATCTGAATTCTCAGAATTTATATCAAGTTTGGTTCTTAAAACTGATAAAGTTATTATTGTAGGAGATTTTAATATCCATGTGGATGTTGATAATGATTGCCTAGGTGCTGCATTCATCTCATTGTTGGACTCGATTGGCTTCTGCCAGAGAGTACAGAAACCCACTCACAGCTTTGGCCACACGCTTGATCTTGTTCTTACTTATGGCGTTGACATTGAGCATTGGAACGTCTTCCCACAGAATCCTCTTCTGTCAGACCACAACCTCATCACTTTTGAATTTATACTACCGGAGTGTACTCCGTTAGTCAAAAGTTTCTCCACCAGATGTCTAACTGACAGTGCTGTAGCTAAATTTAAAGAAGCGATTCATTCTGCATTTGATTCAATACCACGTCTCAATATAACAGAGGACTCCTGGTCTAACTTTAGTCCATCCCAGATTGATCATCTTGTTGACAGTGCCACAGGCTCTCTGAGAATGACACTGGACTCGATAGCCCCTCTGAAGAAGAAGACAGTGAGGAAGAGGAGGTTTGCTCCCTGGTATAACCCTCAGACCCGCAAACTAAAGCAAACGTCACGAAAGCTTGAAAGCATATGGCGTTCAACTAATCTGGAAGAATCCCGCTTAGTTTGAAATTTATAAGAAGGCCCTCCGTAATGCCAGAGCAGCCTATTACTCATCAGTCATAGAGAAAAATAAGAACAACCCCAGGTTTCTCTTCAGCACTGTAGCCAGGCTGACAGAGAGTCACAGCTCTGTGGAGCCGAGCATTCCTATAAACCTCAGTGGTAATGACTTCATGAACTTCTTTAATGAAAAGATTTTAACTATTAGGGACAAGATTAATAATCTCTTGCCCTTAACCAGTGCCAATCTGTCCTCAAGTGGAATGGCCTTGGAAACCGCTATATGTCCTGGTGTATATTTGGATGGCTTTTCTCCCATCAACCGTGACCAATTATCTTCAACGGTTTCTACTTCTAACACGTCTACCTGTCTCTTGGACCCCATCCCGACGAGGCTGCTTAAAGACGTTTTGCCTTTAATTGGCAGCTCTCTATTAGATATTATCAATGTGTCTCTGCTAACAGGCCACGTACCACACTCCTTCAAAGTGGCTGTTATTAAACCTCTCCTGAAGAAGCCCACTCTGGATCCAGAGGTGTTGGCTAACTACAGACCGATCTCTAACCTCCCCTTCCTCTCCAAGATCCTTGAGAAAGTGGTTGCAAATCAGTTGTGCGACTTTCTACATAATAATAGTTTATTTGAGAAATTTCAATCAGGATTTAGAAAACACCACAGCACCGAGACAGCACTGGTGAAAATTACAAATGACCTCTTAATGGCAGCAGATAAAGGACTCCTCTCTGTACTGGTCTTGTTAGACCTTAGTGCTGCATTCGACACCATTGACCATGACATCCTATTACAGAGACTGGAGCAGTCGATTGGCATTTCAGGCACGGCACTAATTTGGTTTAAATCCTATTTATCAGATCGATCTCAATTTGTATTTGTAAACGATGACGCCCCGATAACCACCAACGTTAGTCACGGAGTTCCACAAGGTTCTGTGCTTGGACCAATTTTATTTACCTTATACATGCTTCCTTTGGGCAATATTATCAGGAAACACTCCATAAACTTTCATTGTTATGCAGATGATACTCAACTATATCTATCGATAAAACCAGAGGAGAGCAACCAACTCGGTAAAATTCAAGCATGTCTTAAAGACATAAAACATGGATGACCTGCAACTTCTTGATGTTAAACTCAGACAAAACCGAAGTAATTTTAATCGGCCCTGAGCACCTCAGAGATCAATTATCTGGTGATGTGGTTTCTGTAGACGGCATTGCCCTGGCATCCAACACCACTGTAAAGAATCTTGGCGTTATCTTTGATCGGGACTTGTCCTTTAACTCCCACGTAAAGCAAATCTCAAGGACTGCATTCTTTCATCTACGTAATATCTAAAATCAGGCACATCTTGTTCAAAAGATGCAGAAAAATTGGTTCACGTTCGTTACTTGGAGACTGGATTACTGCAACTCCTTATTATCAGGCTGCTCTAATAAGTCTCTTAGGTCCCTCCAGTTGATCCAGAATGCTGCAGCTCGTGTTCTCACTAAAACTAAGAAAAGAGATCACATCACTCCTGCACTAGCTGCTCTGCACTGGCTCCCAGTAAAATCAAGAATCACTTTTAAAATTCTTCTCTTAACCTACAAAGCCTTGATTGGTGATGCACCATCATATCTTAAGGAGCTTGTAGTACCATATTGCCCCACTAGAGAGCTGCGCTCATTAAATGCGGGACTACTTGTAGTTCCTAGAGTCTTAAAAAGTAGAATAGGAGCCAGAGCCTTTAGTTATCAAGCTCCTCTTTTATGGAACCAGCTTCCACCTTCAGTCCGGGAGGCAGACACAGTCACCTCGTTTAAGAGTCGACTTAAGACTTTCCTCTTTGACAGAGCTTATAGTTAGGGCTCAATCAGGTTCACCTGGTCCAGCCCCTTGATATGCTGCTATAGGCTTAAAGCTGCCGGGGGACGTTTTAGGATGCACTGAGCACCTATCTCCTCTTTTTTCTCTCCTTAAGGATGAATTTTTCATCTCTCAATCACACGCCGCAGAGCTCCGATCCGGCGTGTGCGCGCACATCGGGACGAAAAAAAGTCACTTGCCCCCCCCCCCCCCCCCCGTCAACAACTCTTCTCGGCTCGCGCGCGGCAGAGCTCAGCCGCGATGCGCGCGCACTGGTGAGCAAGTTCTGTGCATCCCTGTGTATGAATGTACAGGACTGTCTCAGAAAATTAGAATATTGTGATAAAGTTCTTTATTTTCTGTAATGCAATTAAAAAAACAAAAATGTCATGCATTCTGGATTCATTACAAATCAACTGAAATATTGCAAGCCTTTTATTCTTTTAATATTGCTGATTATGGCTTACAGCTTAAGAAAACTCTAAAATCCTATCTCATAAAATTTTAATATTTCCTCAGACCAAGTAAAAAAAAAGATTTATAACAGCTGAGTGTTTGTCAAGGCTCAGGAAACCCTTGCAGGTGTTTCGAGTTAATTAGACAATTCAAGTGATTTGTTTAATACCCTACTAGTATACTTTTTCATGATATTCTAATATTTAGAGATAGGATATTTGAGTTTTCTTAAGCTGTAAGCCATAATCAGCAATAAATCAGAATAAAAGGCTTGCAATATTTCAGTTGATTTGTAATGAATCCAGAATGCATGACATTTTTGTTTTTTTAATTGCATTACAGAAAATAAAGAACTTCATCACAATATTCTAATTTTCTGAGACAGTCCTGTATATATCTGTCTTTTGTCATAAATCTTTATGTTCTCACAAAAATATACCGAGAATATCGGTAATATGTGATTAATCATGATTAATCCACAGAAACCTGTGATTAACCTGATTAAAATTTTTAATCGTTTCACAGCCCTAATTTATATGTATATTATTGGTATATATAGATACATCATATTTACCAATATTACAAGTAGTAAGATGTATTGAGGGGGGGGGGGGGGGGGATATGAGCCAAGACGTTGTTTAACACACTGGAAGTGTCCAGTAAGTTAAAACCACATCACAAGATAATGTTCTCTCTGTGTGTGTGGGAGTGTCTATCTGTGTGTGTATGTGTGTGTGTGTGTGCGTGTGTGTGTGTGTATGTGTGTCTTCAGCTCAATAAATAGAAACAGTGTTAGATTAGATCTGCTGCTGTTTGAAAGCTGGACTCTATTAGCAGACACACTGCTATTGTTTCTGTCACACACACACACACACACTCATACACACACACTCACACAAACACACACACTCACACACACACACACACTCACACACACACACAGTGATAAATGGTCCAGTCATGATCTCTGCCTGCATTGTTGATGAGGGTCATGCTGCCATGGTTACGGTGCAGCGTCCGACTCCACCGTGTGTGTGTTTGAGTCTAAGTGTGTTTGTGTGTGTGTGCGTGTGTGTGAGTGTGTGAGTGTGTGTATGTCTGTGTGTCTTTGTGTACATTATGCACTGTGTGTACTGGAATGTAACTATTACCATGAACTCTACTGTGGTACTTAAATACACAAATAAACAATAACTCAATGAAACACTCTTATCGTGAACAAAAGATTATTTTTTGTTGACAAAATGTCTCGTTTCTGTAAAAGCGACATTCTCAGAGTGTCTTTGAACGGCCTTCCATGCCCCCCCACCCTCCCCCAGACCGTACCAGTGTGGCCACTGCTCCCAGTCCTTCTCCCAGCCGTCAGACCTGAGGAACCACGTGGTGACGCACTCCAGCGACCGGCCCTTTAAGTGTGGCTACTGCGGCCGAGCGTTCGCCGGAGCCACGACGCTCAACAACCACATCCGCACGCACACCGGGGAGAAGCCCTTCAAGTAAGTACCAGTGAGTACCCCCTACCCCCCACACCTAAACCACCACCCACCAAACCCATATAGACTTCTATACAACCAGAAGAGTCACCCCCTGGTGGTCAGGAGAGAGAATGCAGCTTTAACACATGAAGCATAGACTTCTATACAACCAGACGAGCCACCACTGGTGGTCAGGAGAGAGAATGCAGCTTTAACACATGAAGCATAGACTTCTATACAACCAGACGAGCCACCACTGGTGGTCAGGAGAGAGAATGCAGCTATAACACATTAAGCATATACTTCTATACAACCAGAAGAGTAGCCCCCTGGTGGTTAGGAGAGAGAATGCAGCTTCAACACATAAGGCACATACTTCTATACAACCAGAAATGTAATATTGGACGTCCACATGATTATGGAACATTATTCCATCCTTAGTTATTTTCTAAATACCAATATGTCCACCTATTGTTTACTAAATAAATTAAATCAATGGTTCCTGGCGGGCTGAAAGCTTCGTTAACATAATGCAGTCGGACTCGTCGTGGACATAAACAGCTCAGCGATCCCATTGATCAACTCACAGGGTCGAGGCCGCATGGATTTTTAAAAATGTGAACGGCATTTGCTGACCCTGGAATACTCATAATTATCAATAAGCATCAGTGCGGGTTGTTTAAAGCTCAGCGAAGCCTCAACACGTCCATTTAAAACCAATATTACAATGTAAGGAAGCTCAAATATGGAATTATTTAACTGTCATTCGTTAATTTTGATTAATTGAGACTTCGAGGTGAGGAACTTCCTCTTTTGGGACTTCTCTTCCAAAAAGGAGGCGGAGCTCTGTGGCCTCTTTCATATTACAATAAATTTAATAAAAATATACAAAGAAGAGTCAGCGTGACCTTAAAATATTCATTTATGAGTGTCTTCTTTTTTTTCTCTAAATACCCCCCCCCCCCCCGGAAAAGTCATGTTTGTTTCTAATTCAAATGTCCAATTCTTTTTTCGGATAGAATCGGAGCGTGGGGAAGCTGCTCTCGCCTCTCTGGCGCCTCCTTCACCACCGGAAGGGGATCACACATTCAGGGAGACAGAGGAGGAGGAACTAAAAGGAGGTGGAGAAAGACAAAGCAGGGATTTGAGGAGTTGTGTGGAAGAACCTATAATGACACGTATTGGGGGGAGGGGGGGGGGGCGAAGAGGAGGGGGGGAAACAAATTAACGACCTTAATAAGCAATCAGGGGAACCCCGAGGTGTCATTGACGTGGAGAGAGAGAGAGAGGAACAAGAGATCATGGTGTAAAAAGTGAAACGACAAGAAAATCCGCTTAAAGCAAATCAGCGTTCTTAATAAGCAATCTGAGGACCCCCCCCCCCCCCCAAAACCTTTTCATCAGCACTTCAGAGTCTCGGTGGAGGCGGAGCGGCACAAAGACAATCATGGACGGGGCGTCAGAAATCTTTAGCGGGTCGATGTTCTCGGGGAGTTATCTCCTCTCGGACGGCGCGGCGAATAGATTAAAGCTGCCACTGTCACTTTGTCAGGAAGCTCAACTTTACCCCCCCCAACCCCCCCTCGTAGAGGAGGCCGGGATTCTGTGTGGTCGGCAGCTTTTCAGCGCCGATACTCGCTGGACGGTGGAGGCCGTCGAGCTGCTCGTCTTCTGTTGAGTCACAACTTCACAGAAAAGAGTCTTCATGGTTATGGTGGAGGTCGGGTTTAGAGGTCGGGCTTAGAGGTCGGGTTTAGTCTTCATGGTTATGGTGGAGGTCGGGTTTAGAGGTTGGGTTTAGTCTTCATACTTATGGTCGAGGTCGGGTTTAGAAGTCGGGTTTAGAGGTTGGGTTTACTCTTAATGGTTATGGTGGAGGTCGGATTTAGAGGTTGGGTTTAGAGGTCGGGTTTAGTCTTCATACTTATAGTGGAGGTCTGGTTTAGAGGTTGGGTTAGGTCTCCATGGTTCTGGCGAAGGTCGGGTTAAGTCTTCATGGTTACGGTGGAGGTTGGGTTTAGAGGTCGGGGTAAGTCTTCGTGGTTATTGTGGAGGTCAGCTTTAGTCTTCATGCTTATTGTGAAAGTCAGATTTAGAGGTCGGGTTTAGTCTTCATAGTTATGGGGGAGGTCGGGTTTAGTCTTCATAGTTATGGTGTAGGTCGGGTTTAGAGGTCGGGGTTAGTCTTCATAGTTATGGTGGTTGTCGGGTTTAGAGGTCGGGTTTAGTCTTCATAGTTATGGTGGAGGTCGGGTTTAGTCTTCATAGTTATGGTGGTGGTCGGCTTTAGACATCGGGTTTAGTCTTCATAGTTATGGTGGAGGTTGGGTTTAGTCTTCATAGTTATGGGGGAGGTCGGGTTTAGAGATCAAATTTAGTCTTCATAGTTATGGTGTAGGTCGGGTTTAGAGGTTGGGTTTAGTCTTCATAGTTATGGTGGTGGTCGGGTTTAGAGGTCGGGTTTAGTCTTCATAGGTATGGTGGTGGTCGGGTTTAGTCTTCATAGTTATGGTGGTGGTCGGGTTTAGAGGTCGGGTTTAGTCTTCATAGGTATGGTGGTGGTCGGTTTAGTCTTCATAGTTATGGTGGTGGTCGGGTTTAGAGGTCGGGTTTAGTCTTCATAGGTATGGTGGTGGTCGGGTTTAGTCTTCATAGTTATGGTGGTGGTCGGGTTTAGAGGTCGGGTTTAGTCTTCATAGGTATGGTGGTGGTCGGGTTTAGTCTTCATAGTTATGGTGGTGGTCGGGTTTAGAGGTCGAGTTTAGTCTTCATAGGTATGGTGGTGGTCGGGTTTAGAGGTCGGGTTTAGTCTTCATAGGTATGGTGGTGGTCGGGTTTAGAGGTCGGGTTTAGTCTTCATAGGTATGGTGGTGGTCGGGTTTAGAGGTTGGGTTTAGTCTTCATAGGTATGGTGGTGGTCGGGTTTAGTCTTCATAGTTATGGTGGTGGTCGGGTTTAGAGGTCGGGTTTAGTCTTCATAGGTATGGTGGTGGTCGGGTTTAGTCTTCATAGTTATGGTGGTGGTCGGGTTTAGAGGTCGAGTTTAGTCTTCATAGGTATGGTGGTGGTCGGGTTTAGAGGTCGGGTTTAGTCTTCATAGGTATGGTGGTGGTCGGGTTTAGAGGTCGGGTTTAGTCTTCATAGGTATGGTGGTGGTCGGGTTTAGAGGTCGGGTTTAGTCTTCATAGGTATGGTGGTGGTCGGGTTTAGTCTTCATAGTTATGGTGGTGGTCGGGTTTAGAGGTCGGGTTTAGTCTTCATAGGTATGGTGGTAGTCGGGTTTAGAGGTCGGGTTTAGTCTTCATAGGTATGGTGGTGGTCGGGTTTAGAGGTTGGGTTTAGTCTTCATAGGTATGGTGGTGGTCGGGTTTAGAGGTTGGGTTTAGTCTTCATAGGTATGGTGGTGGTCGGGTTTAGAGGTCGGGTTTAGTCTTCATGGTTATTGGAGGAAGAAGAATTCATGGCCTGAACGCTGACTTCAGATCATCTGGAGCGTCTTAAAGAGCTTCAGACAACAGTCAGGAGACGCTTTTCCTGATCGGATTATAGGCTCCTCCTCCTTCTTCTTCTCCTCCTCCTCCCCCCCTCCTCCTCCTCCTCCTCCTGTTCATCTAATAGCATGTTAGTCTTGTTTCATGGCTGCTAAGTCCAATTCCTCAACACAGCATTCTCTTTGAAGACCCCCCCCGCCGCCCTCCTCCTTCTTACACACACACACACTCACACACACACACACACTCTGACTAAAAGCTCCCTCTTTTCTCTCTTTCTATTGGAAGTGACAGTGACTCTGTGTGTGTGTGTTAAAGTGTGTGTGTGAGATGGGAATCCCCCCCCCTCCCCACCAGCCCACCAGATAGATTATTGACAGGTGTGTGTGTGTGTGTTTGTTTGTGTGTGTGTGTGTGTATAATTGGTCGGTAAGGTTGTGAAGATCAGGGCAACAATTACAGCTTCCTGCTCTGCTGAGCCTCACACACACTTTATACTGTCACTGGATATTAGAGTTAACAGGGAGGTGTGTGTGTTTGTGTGTGTGTGTGTGTGTGTGTGTGTGTGTGTGTGTGTGTGTGTGTGTGTTTGTACAGCTATTCTTGTGGGGACTACTTTTTTTTAAGGACATATTTTTGGGCGACATCCTCAATAAAATCTTCGTTAACCCAAAAATGTTTTCGTTATCAACAGGGCCGCCTGTCACTTTGACGGACAGGCGGTCTCGTAGTGTCTCGTGACCACGACGGGAGGAAGTGGGCGCAGTCGTGGTGAGGTCACCTGTTTTTTGAAGCCTTCGGTTTTCCACGTTGGCCGTCGGCCATCTTGGTTTCGTGCAACCAATCACTGGACTGAGGATGGATACAACGCACACACACACAAACACACACACATATGCACACACACACAAACACACACACACACACAAACACACACACAAACACACACACATACACATGTACATGGACACATACACAGACACACACACAAACACACACATACGCACACACACATACACACAGACACACACACAAACACACACATACGCACACACACATACACATGGACACATACACAGACACACACACATACACACACAGACACACACACATTTACACATAGACAAAACGTACTCAACATACAGGTGCACACACAAACACACACACAAGCGCACATACACACTCACACACACACAAACACACACACACACTGTTGTGTGTCTTTGTCCGGTTTCAAGTCTCGTGCTTATACTAATCACTGTGTCTCTCTTTCTTTGTGTGTGTGTGTGTGTGTGTGTGTGTCTGTGTGTGTGTGTGTGTCTCAGGTGTGAGCGTTGCGACCGCAACTTCACACAGGCCACTCAGCTCAGCCGCCACCAGCGACTCCCCAACGAGTGTAAACCCGTGAACGAGAGCAGCGAGTCCATCGAGGTGGACTAACCCCCCAAGTGGACTAACCTCTCCCCCCCTCCCTCCCTCCCTCCCTCCCTCCCTCCCTCCCTCCCTCCCTCCCTTCCTCCCCACTCCCAAGTGGACTACCCCCACCAGCTGCACTATACCCCCCCCCCCCCGACCGTTTACCGACTGAAACCACGTTCACCTCCAGGATGAAACGTTTGTCGACCGCATTGTTTCAACATATTGGTTCATTGATCCTTTAAGTCCCGCCCACTTTAACGTGTCCTCTGATTGGATCAATACTTATAGATACAGGCAATGAGTCCACGACATCTGGACAGAAAGGAGCTTAACGGCTGCCTGAGCCGATTAAGTACTAACAGGTACTTATTCACAGGTACTTGTACACAGATGTTGTACTACGTCTCACAACCCAAGGAAACGACTTCCTGTCCATGTGTTACCTTCACGATCAGCAAATTTAACGTGTAAAACAAAGTTCTTAATGAGCAGAAAGGAGGTGTTTAGGCTCCGCCTCCTGCTCCTCATGCAACCAGAAACCAAAGAAGAAGAACTTTCAGACGGAGTGACTAATAACATGTTCATGGAGACTTTTTAACTTTAACTCCAAAAGACAAAATAAACTTTTTGAACAATGAAAAACAATAATTTGTATTCCTTATGCTTTTTGCAACACCGAAGCCAAAGGAGGCGCGACATGAAGCCATAGGAGCAGCGACATGAAGCCAAAGGAGCAGCGACCCGAAGCCAAAGGAGGCGTGACTCAAAGCCACAAAAGGAGGCACGACCGAAGCCAAAGGAGGCATGACCCAAAGCCAAAAAAGGAGGCGCGACCCAATGCCAAAAATGGAGGTGCAAGCGAAGCCAAAGGAGGCGCCAAAAAGAGGCTACCAAAGAAGGCGTGACCGAAGCCAAAAGAGGTGCGACCGAAGCCAAAGGAGGCCCTACCCAAAGCCAAAGGAGGCGCGACACCAAAGCAAATGGAGGCGCGATCCAAAGCCAAAGGAGGCGTGAACCAAGGCCAAAAAAGGAGGCGCAACCGAATCCAAAGGAAGCGCCCAATAGGCGTCCAAAGAAGGTGTGACCAAAGCCAACGGAGGCGCCCAAAGGAGGTGCCCAAAGGAGGCGCCCAAAGCAGGCACGACCGAAAGCCAAAGGAGGCGCCCAAAGGTGGCGCCCAAAAGAGGCGTGCCTAAAGCCAAAGCAGGCTCCCAAAGGTGGTGGCCAAAGGAGGCGTGACTTAGCCAAAGGAGGCGCCCAAAGGAGGCTCCTAAAATAGACTCCTAAAGGAGGCGCTCCAAAACTGACATGACTGAAGCCTAAGGAGGTGCCCAATGGAGGCTCCCAAAGGAGGCGCCCCAAAGGAGGCACGACCGAAGCCAACGGACTCGATGTCGATGCTTTTACAAAAGTGAAGGAAATAAAATGTTGAGTATGTACAAAAAAACAAAACAAAAAAAAGGAACAAAAAAACCATAAATTATATTTATCTTCTATTGTCGAGCTTCGGGCACTTTTTTGTTTTAAGATGTTGATAATTTAATTTCTGGAAGGAAACGAGATGATGGACGAGATTTCTTATAGAAATGATCCCGCGGTTTATGAGAGCTGCGATCAGAAGAAGTCTGAGGACATTTATTCTGTTTCATCTCCTGGAGGATGACGACGATCTCAGATCTGTAAATATTCACTGCGACACACTTTGTATTCAAATGAGGGTAAAAGCACATTTATGACACAAAAAGCTTTAATAATGATAATAATCTGTAACGGCTCCTTCCAAAGATTTAATCCAATGCTCTCTCTCTCTCTCTCTCTCTATATATATATATATATATATAAATATATAGATTTAAATATATATATATACACTACCGTTCAAAAGTTTGGGGTCATCCAGACAATTTCGTGTCTTCCATGAAAACTCACACTTTTATTTATCAAATGAATTGAACATTTCATAGAACATATAGTCAAGACATTGACAAGGTTAGAAATAATGATTAATATTTGAAGTATTAATTTTGTTCTTCAAACTTCAAGCTCAAAGGAAGGCCAGTTGTATAGCTTATATCACCAGCATAACTGTTTTCAGCTGTTCTAACATAATTGCACAAGGGTTTTCTAATCAGATATTAGTCTTCAATTAGGCGATTAGCAAACACAATGTACCATTGAGAACACTGGCCTCTATATGGGGCTCACACCTATGGAGATATGTCATGTAGAAACCAGACACTTCCACCCTATTAATTTATTTACCACATTAACAATGTATAGTGTGTATTTTTGATTAATTTAATGTTATCTTTTTTGAAAAAACAGTGCTTTTCTTTGAAAAAATAGACATTTCTAATTCTTTGAAAATAGTGAGTGTATAGATATATATAAATATATATATACAAATATATAGATTTATATAAATTATATATATAAATATATATATATATGTATATGAATACATATATATTTATATACATATATATATAAACTGTGGGATTTGGTATACATGAAATAAATGAACTGGATTTCCTTTCCGAGGACTTTAAGGAACAATAAGAGACAAATGGATGTTTATTAAAAATATAAACTAAATAAAATATCAGATGGATTGATTGTTAGAATCGATTCTGAAGAAGTTCAGAAGGTTCCTCAGCTGAACTTTCTGAGCACGATAATAATTTGTTTGCATGATTTCTCTGACTCCTTTCCCCACCTTTTGTTTGTTTGTTGTTTTTTATTGTTGTTTTAATGAATGAGGAAATGAGATCAAAAACTCAAAAAAAGACGTTCTGGAATAAAGCTGAAGTCCAGTTTTCATTCTTATTTATACTAGTGTGTGTTTTATTGTTCAAGTTTGTGATGCTTTCATCTTCTCACAACAACGACAACAACAACAACCTTCCATCCTTTTAGGTGGAGAAGAGAAAGACTAACAACCTTTAATTAGAATGATTTATTATTAAACTAGGTGAAGAAAAGTCCTAATATTTAAAGAATATAACAGATTTTTGACTCAAACATCATAAAACTGGTTAAATTCCTCATGATAAGAAGGTGAGAACTTATTTATAATACTCTCGTAATATAACGAGTATTTGTTTGAAACATTCTGCATTTTATTCTCATTAAATTACAATTATATTTTCGTAATAATAATAACATTTTAATGATTTTTTCTCTAGAAATATTCATACTTGTTTCAATTTAATTCAAGACTTTATTGTCATGACACATTCTGACTATCTCACACAAATTGTGATATATTCTCAGAATATTAGGACTAAATATTTAAACTGTATTCTTATTAGAATTTAAAAAAATCTGCCTTTATTTTCATATAATTTTTATTTTATTTTCGTAACAATACTTACAATTGTTCTAGAAATATTCTGACTTTGTTCTCATTAATTAAATCTTTATTGTAACTTTATGTCACATGAGGACTTTAAAAAACGTAAACTCTATTCTTCTTAAAATCTTATATTTCTCCTCATTGTTTCTCCAAATTACAAATAAAGTACAGGAGGTCAATGTTGCTCTTGCTCTCATTCTTGCTCCTCCAAAGGGCGTGGCTTAACAAAACATGAAATCCTAATTTAAAACCAAACATTTTATAAACATTTTATAATTTAGCTTTTACACTGCCGCACACACATATATACACACACAGACACATACAAACACACTCACACACTCACACACAGACACACAGACAGACACACACACAAACACACACACAGACAGACACACACACACATACAGACACACACACATTGACACACACACATACACTCACAGACACACATACACACGTACAGACACACACACACATTGACACACACACGTACACTCACAGACACACACACACACACACGCACACGCACGGCACACATTGACACACACACATTGACCTTTCGTACACTCACACCGACACACACAAACATGGTTTCGCAGCGTGGTTGCGCCTGCAGCCCCTCAACGACTGTTGTGTTGGGTTCCACTTCCTTTTCTAGACTCAGGACAAGCAAACATGGTTTGTAGCGTGACGTCTGACCAGGTTCTGTTGAGTCCGGATTCCCTCGTGAACCGGTTCTAGACTCGGACTGTTTGTATTATGACGTCTGACCAACGTGTGAGTGAGTCCAGATTAGATTACACAAGGTCGTTAAGCAAGGAAAACACAAACGGTGGAGTTTAATTTATTTTAATAACTTCAGAGAGGAAACGATGCCTGGACGACATATGTAAATGTATATATATATATATATATATTGATATTTGACTTAATATTTGACTTTTTTAAGAATTAGTTTTATTTATTTCTAATGCTCATTAGATTTGATATATTCAACCTTTACTGATTCAGTTGTTGCTGCGGCACACAGATATACAGACTAAAGTCACATTTGAGGACAACAACAACAATACAGAGTTGTGACTTCAGTTGTCGGATAAAAAAAGGAAATAAAGTGTTTCTCACTGAAATATGACGCTGGGAAAGAATAAAGAGAGAAAACTGACTAATTGACTGAGAAGAGAAGAAAAGGATATCGAAAAAAGAAATAAAGTGTGTGCGTCTCATCCAAGCCATGTGTGGAAAGAAATAAAGAAACTGACTAATTGACTGAGAAGAGAAGAAAGAAATCGACAACAGAAACAATGTTAGACACAAAACTCAGGAGGTTTTTCAACTCTTAATTGGAAACGTGTGTGTGTGCGTCTGTGTGTGCATCTGTGTGTGTGGGTCTGTGTGTGTGTGTGCAGGGTTTTTCCTGCATAGAGAAAATGTGGGCGCGCGCCTAAGCCTGACTTTCGAACGCCTATGACAAATCCCGAGCGCCTAAGGCAAAAAAAAAAGTCTCTCATGTTAAAAATGTCAGCTAATATGTTTTTTGTCATATGTTGTCAAGGCGGCGCTTCGTGTCTTCGTGTTGATTAATAGTCAAAGTTGACCCTAATATGGTTTTGATTAAGCATGTCTAAGAATATGTTCGTCTGAATATGTTTGAAGACGTAGCTGCTCACCCAACAGAATGACGCACAAATACACCTGGCAGTTCATAACCGTGATTTCTGTTTGGATCAATACACAATCTGGAGGGCTGATATTCCCATTATCAGCAGATCGATCAGTTCAGCCCGGCGATGCTCAAATGCACCGGTGACGACGGTCAATCGGGATGCGCTTCAACTGACCTTTCACCTCACCGAGACTAGGATTCCCCGTCAAGGGTTGCGACAAGCAACAGGACTGAGCGGCATCAGATGACGTAACCGTTGCGAGTCAGATCCATCCTCTGACCCCGGCCTGCGCTGATCACCCGGCGATAAGACTCATCACATGTCCATATCTGTCCTGGGGATCCGGTTTTAATCAAGTTAGCGGAAGGATTTATGTGACAACATCCGGTCGGTCGAAGTTAGTCGACAAAATCCACACGAAACAACATCCGTTTATCAAAGTTATCGAGGTAATCCGGGAACAACATACATTAGTCAAAGGAACTATGTGGTAACAATTAAAGAAATTTCGTTTAAAAGAGAACCTTTACGATGATCTTTGATCCTTTTACTGACTAAAGATAGGAAACTAAAAGATTTACCAACATATTTTAGTGTTTAATGAACTGATTTTGTTCCTTTAGAGATCGTTTCTGAGTTAAAATAACTATGTTAATATTAAATTTTCAAATCTGGAAAAGAATAATTTTATAAAATTAAATCATCTACCTATTCCTATTAAAAGTCCTGTAAATCAATTTTTGAAGTCAAAGGAGGCTTTTTCAAAGGAAATTGTCCATATGTATCTAGAAAATCGAAAATAATCTTACAATTTCATATGTATCCAATTATATATTTCCAAATAAAAAGTCCTAAATAATCGACACACTCATTTCTCAGCTGTTTGAATCGCTTAGCATATCGGATTTTCATATTCGATGACGTCAATTACACTACAATCGGTGACGCTTCAATCGACAAAAAAATGGGTGATAGAATTTTTAAATCAATTAGCAAGACATTTATTTTCCGGTGATTCCACACACAATTACAGACAGTTATGGAAAAACACAAAAAATTAATATATGCTAATTAGCAACACACTTTCTGGCCAATACAGACAGTTTATTTATGGGATAAGAAAAAAATAATAAATACAAAATAGTCGTGATAAATAGTTCTCAAAAGCTTTTCAAACCAGAAAAAAGATATTTAAAATATGCAAAAAGCCAAAATCCAACATACAGCCGCAACTTCTCTGAACAGAAGAAAGATATTTAAAAATATACCTTGATGAAAAAGAAAAAAATTATGCAACCTTCACAACTCAAAAATAATACAAAAACAAACAACTATA
This sequence comes from Pseudoliparis swirei, assembly GCF_029220125.1. Taxonomy (NCBI): domain Eukaryota; kingdom Metazoa; phylum Chordata; class Actinopteri; order Perciformes; family Liparidae; genus Pseudoliparis; species Pseudoliparis swirei. The sequence goes on from NC_079394.1 coordinate 14,484,135, forward strand.
GCGCACCCTGCACATTGTAAAAACCTGCACTATACTCACACATTTTTACATATATACACATGTATATATATATACATATATATATATACTATGTAAAACACACACTTATATATGTATATTATGTATATATATATTATATATATATATAATATATATATAAATACATATATATCATATATATATAATATAATATAATATTATATATTATATTATATATAGATATTATATATATACACAATATATAATATATATATTATCCGATAGTCCATATTGGTCACGATATCCAGATGGTATCTCCTGTCCATATATAGTCCCGCCGTTAATCGGCCGTCTCTGGGCCTCATTAGTCGCGGGTCAGGTGGGAGTCTCCCCTCAGTCAGAGTCTGCTGCTCCTCCAGCAGGGCCGCTCATGATCCTAATCTCGGGGGTGGAGACCCGGTCCGAGGCAGGTGTCTCTCCTCTTTTTGTCTCTCCTCCTTTTCCTGGGCCTGCTGTAGGCTCTGCGGTAGACCCTTGCATACCGGAGGCCCTTCCTCCATTTTTCCTTTGCTCCTTCCTCCTGCTCCTCCCTGATAGATTCTGCTCGCTCAGTGGTTTGGACAGCTATTCCAGCTCCGCCTTCCTCCTTTTTTCTCCTCTCTTTCACCAGCTCAGCTGGCTCCTGATTTCGTCAGCTCACGCCTCTCCTGCAGTCGCCACACCTTCTTTCGCGTTGCCAGGTACTTGTTCGCACACACGCTTTCGCCCACGCTTTTTTTGTCACGCCGGTTGCCTCCTGCACGCTGTTCGCCAGTTTTTGATTACGCCTTTTCGTTGTTTTGCTCACGCCGTTTTGTTCAAGTTGATTCACGCTGGTTCATCTCTTCTAGTTTCACTCGTTCGGTTTTTTTTTCGTTCGTTCCACGCTTGATTTTGTTCAACTCAATTTCGTCATGCGTTTACGTTGGCGCTGGTTTGGTCACGCTCACGCCGGTCTGGTTCACATTTTTGGTCTCGCCGTGGCTCTGCTCACCGCCGTCTCTTCACGCCATCTTATTACCGGCTCTTGCCACGCCGCCCTTCACGCTGGCCTTCGCTCACGCTGGCTTCGCTCACGCTGGTCTTTTTCACGCCTGTCTCCGCCACGCCAGTCTCTTCTTCTTTGCTTAGTTCATGCTGGTCTCGCTATGTCGCTCGTCACGCCGTCTCGCTCACGCCAGTCCGCCACGCCTCAGCCCACATTGATCTCTTTTCGCGTTGGTTTCGTTCACGTTGGTCTCGTTTATGTTGGTATCGTTCACGTCGGTCTGGTCTTCACGCGGTCTGCTCACGCCGTCTTTTCACGCCAGTCTATTACGCCGGCCTTGGCTGCTCGCCCTTTTCACGCTACCGTTTCACGCTGCCGCGTTCACGTTGGTCTCTTTTCACGCTAGTCTCTTATTACGCTCGCCTCCGTTCACGTTGGCTTCGTTCACGTTGGTTTCGTTCACGCGCGGCCTTTAACGCTGGTCTCGCTTCACCTTGGCCCGGCTTCACGCCGTCCGCTTCACGCCGGTCTCGCTCACGCCGGGTTTCGCTAACGGTCCCGTGCCTCACTGCATTCCGTTCTTCGGCGACGCCGCTCACGCCGGTCTGCTCATGTCGCCGGTCTTTACGCCGGCCCCGCTTCACGCCGGTCATCACGCCGGCCTTCAAGGTCTTGCCCTTGGTCTCGCTTTACGCCGGGTCGCGGTTCCACACGCTGGTCTCGCCTTCACACGATCTTCGCTTTGCCTGCCTTTACGCGACCTCATATACTGCCCACGCCGGGTCTGGTTCATCGCTTTCGGTCCGCTCACGCCGGCTCGGCCCTGGCCGGTCTCTTTTCACGCTTGTCTTATTACGCCGCCCTTATTACGCCGCTCTTCGATGCCAGCTTCGCTCAGCTGGTTTCGTTCACGTTGGTCTCTTTTCACGCTTGTCTCCTATTACGCTAGTCTCTTTTCTCTTTTCTTTTGGTTTAGTTCATGTTGGTCTCTGGCGAGTGTTGCCTACGCACGGGTTCCGGTTCTGGCTCACGTTTCTGCCTCGCCTCACGCCTCGCTCATACTGGATCTCTTCGCGCTGGTTTCGTCATCGCTAACTGGCGGTTCGTTTCGTCGGTATCGCTTGTTCACGCCGGCCCGGTTCACGCGGTCTCGCTTACGCCGGTCTCTTTTCACGCCATCTTTATTACGCCGCCTCTTATTACGCGCCGTTTCTTTTCACGCTGGCTTCGCTCACTGGCGCTCACGCTGGTCTTTTCACGCTTGGTCTTTATTACGCCGCCCGCTCACGCTGGGCTTCGCTCACGCTGGGCTTCGCTTCACCGCCGGGTTTCATAACGCTGGTTCCCTGCGCACCTGTCTCTGCTCACGCCGCTTCGCACTGCCGGTACTTTTCTCGGTCGCCTTTACGTCTGTCTTCCGTTCACGCCGGTCTCGCTCACGCCGGTCGGTCTCGTTCGCCCGGTCCTGTTCACGCCGGTCCGTTGGTCTCGGGTCTCGCTCACGCTGGTCTCGTTCCGGTCGTCCGTCTTGGTCTCGTTCACGTCGGTCTCGTTCACGTCGGTCTGCTCGTCACGGTTTCATTGTTGGTATCTTTCAAGCCTGCCTTTCACGTTGGTCTCGTTCACGTCGGTCTCGTTCACGTTGGTCTCGTTCCGCTTCGAGAACATTTCTCAATAGACCTTTGACCCGATGTTGAAATGTGAGAAACGTTTTGATGCCAAGAAGCTGTTTCTCCCTAATTACACGGCGAGCCGGTGATGAATTTGTCTGGTTTCACATATTCATAAAAACAATAAAGAAAAGTCCCCCGAGGAAAGAAAAAAGCTTCAGGACTTAGAGGAATTCTCACGAAACACCACGAGAAGAGAGAGAAAGTCCATAAAAGTAATACTAATAAAGTCGTTATTTCACTCACTCAGCAGCTCAGATTCTCCCTAGCTCAGACTTTCCTAAGAATTTCCCACAGAGAGAATGCTGGAGTTACAAACCAACACTTGGAACAAAACAAAAGAGAAAACACACATACCTGGGATTGGAACCAACCTGCTGGAACACACAGACACACACACACACACACACACACACACACACACACACACACACACACACACACACACACACACACACACACACACACACACACACACACACACACACACACACACACACACACACACACACACACACACACACACACACACACACACACACACACACACACACACACACACACACACACACACACACACACACACACACACACACACACTAGACTTCCTGAAAACAAACACGCTAAACATTTTCTCTGGTACCGGCTGCCAAGGACAACCAGAGGGCCGAGTTATGGAACAATTAGAGGACGAGGTGATACCGCGGGGGAGGGGGGCTACCGCGTGAGGGGGAGGAGCTACCGCAACTCAGATGATATTTTTAAAGTTATTACGTTAGAAACTTGCAGCACGAAATCCAGAACGCTGACGAAAGGCCATGAACGTTTCTCTAAATAGTATAAATATATACATATATATGTAAAATAGTGTAAATATATGTATCATACTATATGTATGATTTATATCTTTATTTTGTGACATGTATAAAAGTCCTCTCTGGAAACAGAACCATCAGGAAGAGACGAAGAGAGAACATATTATAGTTATTATGACAAGAAAAAATGTAAGTTGTATTTCATTACATGACTTACAGTTTGAGGTGAGGAGGATTCACGCCTGAGGAGGTTCAACGAATCTCACAACGTTTAGTTTAATAATCTAAATCTTCTCTTGATTATTAGATTTTTTTGGTGGTAAAAATAAGTGAAAGAAATCCATAAAATTGTGCATTCATTTGTATTAATTTCCATTAACTTGTCTTTTGTTCAACCGACAGACCAAAATAATTAATAATAATAATACTCAGATTACAATCAGTGTTGGAGAAATCTTCAGACCTTAAATCATATTCCTCATCAATTAATGTAGATCATTTATTTGGAAGAAACTTTGTATCACATCGCTGTACTTGTGTTAATACCCCCCGCCCCACCTCTAAAGACACGTTTAGTGGTGGGGCTGTAAAAACATGAAAAACATTCAGCTCCCCCTTAGAATTTTTTATCTCCTTGTCCCAATATTATTCCTTCAGAATAAAAGACCAACTCTGAGCTCTTTGTCCCAATATTATTCCTTCAGAATAAAAGACCAACTCGGAGCTGCTTGTCTTAATATTGTGACTTATAATAATAAAAGAAGCCCCGCCCCCTTTCCTCGCTGCACATTTATTACCCGAGACCAAAAGAATTTTTATGACCCAGCGTGAGCTAAACATCACGCCACATGAGGAGCCGAACGGAGAGAATAAAGAGGAGAGAAGAGAAGAGGAAGAGAGGAGAGAATAAAGAGGAGGAGAGGAAGAAGGAGAGAAAACAAGGAGGAAGGAGAGAATAAAGGAGGAGAGGAAGGAGAGAAGACAAAAGGAAGAAGGAGAAACAAGAGGAGAGGAGAAAGAGAGAATATAGAGAAGGAGGAGAAGGAGAGAAGACAAGAGGAGGAGAGGAGCAAGGAGAGTAAACAAGAGGAGATGAGGAAGGAGAGAATATAGAGGAGAAGGAGAAGAAGAAGAGAAGACAAGAGGAGGATAGGAGGAAAGAGAGAATAAAGAGGAGAGGAAGGAGAGAATAAAGAAGAGGAGGAGGAGGAGGAGAAGACGGATGCTCGTGTAAACACCGCCATGTTTTATGAAAGTGTTGCGCAACGCGACGCCAGATGATTAATAGACGCTCCGGCGCCCTCAGGCATCCATCACTCCATGTTTTCTTTACCCTGATGTGGCACTTAGAGGAGGGGGGGAGGTTAAGAACTGGGGGGAAAAGGGAGGATGATGGAGGTATGGACTGAAATAAATGAGAAGAAAAAAGAAAAGAGCGGGAGGATAAACGAGTACAGAAAAAATGTCTGAAGAGATAGAACATGGGAAACAGAGAGAGAGAGAGAAAAAAAGAGAGAGAGAGAGAGAGCAAACAGAGAAGAGGGGGAAGAGATTGATGTAAAAAAGAAAAGAGTTACAAAAATGTCCCTTCAGTTTTTCCAGCTGGTTAAAGTCAGTAACAGTTATTAGTTTGTCAGATAAGGTCTGCTGTGTTTACATTAGTCTAGGGCCCCACTTAGTGCTGTGAGCGTGTGTGTGTGTAAAAAGAGAAAGGAAAGAGTGAGCGATAAAGAGTGAGAGGTGTGTTTTTATAACAGAACCAAATATTTAGCTGAGAGTGAAGTAGACAATGTAACTTGTGAGAGCCAACACACACACACACACACACACACGGACACACACACGCTGGGCGGCTGTAGCTCAGTGGGGTAAGGGGGTCGTCCTGCAACACCAAGGTTGTCGGTTCGATCCCCGCTCCCTCCAATAGTTGCAAGTCGAAGTGTCCTTGAGCAAGGCACTGAACCCCCAGTTGCTCCCCGGGCGCATCACTGCAGCCCACTGCTCCTTAATGACTAAGGATGGGTTCAATGCAGAGAACTAATTTTGTTGCATGTGTACCTGTACCTGTGCAATGACAATAGATTGAATCCAATCCAATCCCAACACGCTCACACACACAGACACACTCACACATAGACCCACACACGCTCATACACACGCTCACACACACAGACACACACACGCTCATACACACGCTCACACACAGACACACACACGCTCATACACGCTCACACATGGAAACGCACACCCCCACACATACACACGCTCACACAGACACACATACATGGACACTCACACAAACACACACACACACACATAAATGCACACACACACAAGCACGCAGACACACACACACAAACCACACGGACACGAACCACACACACACACACTTTCTTTTAATAACGGGATTTAGTCCAAAAATAGATTTATATATATATATATTGTATATTATACATACAAAAATAAAAGAAATGTGAGCCCACATTCTAAATATTACTCCTAGACTATTTAAATGTTTACATCCCTAAACAATAAAAGACTCATCAATATATGAATCAACGGAAAGGTACAGCTCTAAAGTACTTCTACATATTCTTAAGTACTTCTAAATCCTGTAGTAGTATTTTACTGTGAGAACTTTTAATCACACGGGAGTATTGTGATGCTTTGTTTTCTCTGAAGGAAGCACAGAGTACACGCTGTACTCTGATGTACTTTGCTAACACGTCTTTTGTGGCACACTATCCCTTTAAGTGTCAGAACAAAACTGCTACTTAAATATTCTAAGCCGAGTATATTTTTGACGTTCCTTAATTCAGGCATGAAAACGGGTCAGGGGTGAAAAAGGTGAGAAGGATAGGCGCGGGGGGGGGGGGGGGGGGGTGCTGGTGACTTCCACGAACATCGACGTATGATAATCTATAGGTCCTCCATTCTGACACCAAGTCAGTGATCGGGCCCTATAATAATAGTAATAAATATAGATTGGCATTGTATATAATATGTTTTTTTTGTTGGTGTGAACAAGTCTTCAAGTCATGTGCTCTGCTGAGCCTTGAGTCTGTTCCATGAGTCTGTTCCATGAGTCTGTTCCATGAGTCTGTTCCATGAGTCTGTTCCTTGAGTCTGTTCCATGAGTCTGTTCCTTGAGTCTGTTCCATGAGTCTGTTCCATGAGTCTGTTCCTTGGGTCTGTTCCTTGAGTCTGTTCCTTGAGTCTGTTCCATGAGTCTGTTCCATGAGTCTGTTCCATGAGTCTGTTCCATGAGTCTGTTCCATGAGTCTGTTCCATGAGTCTGTTCCTTGAGTCTGTTCCATGAGTCTGTTCCATGAGTCTGTTCCTTGAGGCTGTTCCATGAGTCTGTTCCATGAGTCTGTTCCATGAGTCTGTTCCATGAGTCTGTTCCATGAGTCTGTTCCATGAGTCTGTTCCATGAGTCTGTTCCATGAGTCTGTTCCTTGAGTCTGTTCCATGAGTCTGTTCCATGAGTCTGTTCCATGAGTCTGTTCCATGAGTCTGTTCCTTGAGTCTGTTCCTTGAGTCTGTTCCATGAGTCTGTTCCTTGAGTCTGTTCCATGAGTCTGTTCCTTGAGTCTGTTCCTTGAGTCTGTTCCATGAGTCTGTTCCATGAGTCTGTTCTATGAGTCTGTTCCATGAGTCTGTTCCATGAGTCTGTTCCATGAGTCTGTTCCATGAGTCTGTTCCTTGAGTCTGTTCCATGAGTCTGTTCCTTGAGTCTGTTCCATGAGTCTGTTCCTTGAGTCTGTTCCTTGAGTCTGTTCCTTGAGTCTGTTCCTTGAGTCTGTTCCTTGAGTCTGTTCCATGAGTCTGTTCCTTGAGTCTGTTCCTTGAGTCTGTTCCTTGAGTCTGTTCCTTGAGTCTGTTCCATGAGTCTGTTCCTTGAGTCTGTTCCATGAGTCTGTTCCATGAGTCTGTTCCTTGAGTCTGTTCCTTGAGTCTGTTCCATGAGTCTGTTCCTTGAGTCTGTTCCTTGAGTCTGTTCCATGAGTCTGTTCCTTGAGTCTGTTCCTTAAGTCTGTTCCTTGAGCCTGTTCCATGAGTCTGTTCCTTGAGTCTGTTCCTTGAGCCTGTTCCATGAGTCTGTTCCATGAGTCTGTTCCATGAGTCTGTTCCATGAGTCTGTTCCTTGAGCCTGTTCCTTGAGTCTGTTCCATGAGTCTGTTCCTTGAGTCTGTTCCATGAGTCTGTTCCATGAGTCTGTTCCATGAGTCTGTTCCTTGAGTCTGTTCCTTAAGTCTGTTCCTTGAGTCTGTTCCATGAGTCTGTTCCTTGAGTCTGTTCCTTAAGTCTGTTCCTTGAGTCTGTTCCATGAGTCTGTTCCATGAGTCTGTTCCTTGAGTCTGTTCCTTGAGTCTGTTCCTTGAGTCTGTTCCATGAGTCTGTTCCTTAAGTCTGTTCCTTGAGTCTGTTCCCTGAGTCTGTTCCTTGAGTCTGTTCCTTGAGTCTGTTCCATGAGTCTGTTCCTTAAGTCTGTTCCTTGAGTCTGTTCCCTGAGTCTGTTCTGCCTCTACCTGGTTGTCATGATCTTCTATACCATACCTGCCATAAATATTATGATACTGATAAAATACCATAAAAACAGTACCATAAATACAATACTGGTATATTTATCTATAATAGTAATACATAAAATATCTGCATGGTTCACTTTTTACCAACTTTTTCAACACTTAACAAATGGCAGTAATATTAGTATTAGCCTACAAGATATGAATGAAACTACATGGAGCCATCATAGCATTGATGATACACTATGAGGCCGTTAGTCTGTATCTGACCAGAGGATACAGAGTTCATCAGGATGAGCAGCTGTAGAGTTTCATAACTTTACAGACTGTCTGCATTGGAGACAAAGTACTTAAACATTTCACTTCTGGCATCTTTTTTTATTTTTATTTTTAAAGATGAAGACTCAAAAATTCCGCCACTTAACGCCCCTCTCTGTGAGCGCTGCGCAGTGCGTGCAGACAGCTTGACACGGAGCAGCGCGTGCGCTCTGATCGCTCTTTTAATGAAGTATCGATACTAAAAATATGCTAAATCACATCGCTCTTAATGTACGGGTACTTTGTTAGTATCGCTACACCGTGCAGCGTGACAGCAGCAGATAGCGGGCTAACATTCAAGCTAACCTAAACCACCAAACGCTGAAGACATCTGAACGCTGATTGGCCGAGACGCGACACGTCACATCAAAGATGTTTTATTGCGAAGAGCACCACTCCACATTTTCTCCGTGTCCCACTCCAATCTCATAAACGCCGGCCAGCCAATTGACCCCCCCCCCCCTCCCCTACCCCAAAACAAAAACTCTTCGGATCTCCACGATTCACGTAAGTCACCTATTTTGGTTTCAAAACGGCGAATTTCGCCGAAAGGTGAGGGATTTTCATGCCTGTTAATTAACCTTTTCTATACTTTAAAGAACAATAAATGGATTAATCAGGATAATAATACCTGGAATAAATATGAATTAAAACTGCCGTTACACGGTAACTAAGAGTTCTCTTAAAGTTTATGAATGGACCGCCGGATGTTCCCTCAGAAGAAGTTTAGAACAGATCTGAGGTCAGTTCAGACGCACCTGTTTGAACCTGGCCAGCTCCTTTAAGGCCCGCCCCCACTGCTGCTTGTAGTGCAGCTTGGACTTGGTGGTGGACTCCAGCTTCCTCTCCAGCTCCACCTGCAGGACCATGACATCACACGAGTGAGTGAGTGAGTGAGTGTCTCTCTCCACAGGAAACATTGAAATGTTCAGATAAAAGCAGTTTTGTTTAACTTTTTTGAAGGTATAATTTTAATGTTTACGGTTATCATTTTAATTCTGAAAGATGTCATTTTAATTTTTAAAGGTATAATATAAAATGTTAAAGGATATCATAAACATACATTTTAAATGGTTTAATATCATTTTTTTTAAAGGTACAATTTAAATTTATACAATTTTAAAAAAGGTATCATTTTCATTTTCTATGATATTTTACTCTTTATACTTTTTTTTAACCGCACTGCATTATCCTAAAAGCTTTAATTTCAAGATGTATATTAATTATAAAGTATTATTATGAATAAATAAAAACTCTATATAATACGATACAACCCAATAATAAAACCATATATTATTCTGAAAAGGGCCACTCGTAAATATGCACTAGAACTAAATACTTCTATAATGAAATTACCACAGTATATCTAAACTGTAGTTTGGCTTCTGTTACTTCAGAGTACTTATACGAGATATAATTACCTTCTCCAGAGAGAGCAGGTTGACCTCCGACTGCAGTCTGACCTCCGGCCTCACGGACTGCTGTTCCCTGTAGAGATGGAACTCTTTCTCCAGCTGTCGGTACCGAGACTCTCCGTCTGTAATCTGGAAGCACACCGACAGGAAGTTGGTCACTGTAAAGGGGGCGGAGCTTCCTCTAGTCCTGTGTTCAACACAGACAGGAAGTCATTCACTGTAAAGTGGGAGGAGCTTACTCTAGTCCTGTGTTCAAAACAGACAGAAAGTTACTCACTATAAAGGGGGCGGAGCTTCCTTTAGTTATGTGTTCAACACAGACAGGAAGTTGTTCACTGTAAAGAGGGAGGAGCTCCCTCTAGTAAAAGGGGAGGAGCTTCCTCTTGTCCTGCGTTCAAAACAGACAGGAAGTGATTCACTGTAAGGAAGTCCTTCTAGTAAAGGGGGAGGAGCTTCCTCTCGTAAAGGGAGCGGAGCTTCCTCGGACAGACAGGAAGTTATCCACTGTAAAGGTGGCGGAGCTCCCTCTAGGAAAGGGGGAGGAGCTTCCTCTCATCCTGTGTTCATTACAAACAGGAAGTTACCCACTGCAAAGGGGGCGGAGCTAGTCCTGTGTTCAACACTGTCTGAGCTCATCTCTCTCTCCACCTGCTGCAGCAGACGGGCTCTCTCCTCCTCCATCAGCCGGGCTTTGTCGCCCTCTAGCGCCACCCGGTGGTCGCAGTCCTGCCGCAGCCTCCTGCTGCTCTCCTGCAGCTCCCTCTGGGTCAAGCTGTGTTCGGCCCGCAGGTCCTTCTGCAGCCTCTGAGTCTGACGGACACCAACAACAACAACAATGAACCGCCGCTCTGGACCAGGTGATGGCCTCTCCGTGTGCTGGAGGTGGTTCTGACCTCCAGCTCGGCTGCAGCCAGGTGTTTCTCTCGAGCCTCCAGGTCGCTCAGGGTCTTCTGCAGCTGCTCCTCCAGCTGGTTGTACTCCACCTCCTGCACACAGGAGCCAATCAGGTCACACGGTCACGCGGATGCACGCCGTCCATCACAAGATGGCGGCAACCCCACCTTCTTCTTGACCACAGCTTCTCTCTCTCGGTCTCTCCTCCTCCACTCCTCCGCCAGAGCCTTCATGTGGCTCAGCTCCTTCCTCCTCAGCTGAAATGTAGAAACAGCTTCATTCATACTTTTATTTCGCTTCATATTTAGCAGTCAACTGTCTTCAAAGGAGGGAAAGTTTTGTGCTGTTGACATGTTTTAGACACACGTGACCGACTTCATACACAGAATGTTTCGTAATAATAAAAAAATATTATATTGTAGAGGTAAACAAATTCACGAGGGCCCTTTAAGGAAAGGGGCGTAGCCCTGGTGACGAGGGGGGTTAAAGGGCACCAGGAAGTAGAGAATAGCACAGGTGTTGAAAAGGAAAATAAACGACCACGGTCAAGCAGAACTACTCGACTCTTCGTTTTTTCCGCACACCTACAATATTGTGTTTTTAAATTATGACTTTCTAGTGGAAATCTACTGACTTGAAGTGACAGTTAAAAAATTGGTCGTTAAAAAAAATATATATTATTTAATTTCTGTGTCATATTTTGAAGCTATAAAAATTTATAGATTTTTCAAGGTATAACTTTATTTTTTAAAGGTATGATTTAAAAAAAAAATTAAGGCGTAATTACAATTTTAAAAAGGTATATTTTAATTGTTTTCAAATGTATAATTAACTTTTCTTTAAAAGGTATGATAAAAATTTTTTTAAAGGTATAATTTTATTTTTTAAAGGGTATAATTTTTGCGACCGACAGAATGTTTCGTAATAATCTACAAATATATCCATTATATTGATATTGTGTTTTTAAAATTATGACTTTCTATTGGAAATCTACTGACGTAAATACATATGGGGAAATTAACTATTAGACATCTGTGTCATACTTTGAAGTGCGTTGTGGTTTTGATTTGTTTACTTATTTGGTGCCATAACTTCCCAAAATAATAATAATCATTTAGAAGCAAACTTGTGAACTTTCTTTCATGACTCAACATTGTGTTTGTTATTAAATCAAATCTTATGGATGATTTATGTTCCGTTTGAAGAATAAATATATTTATATTGTCATCCATAGCATATTTCTTTGTATTAAACTTATTACCTTCGCATTGAAAATGCCGGAAGGTTATGTTTTGATCGCTGTGTATTTATTTATTTATTTATTTGTATGCGTGTTATTCGCAAAACTCAAAAAGTATTGAACCGAATCGCATGAAATTTGGTGGGATGATTGTTTATTATCCGGGGACCAGTTGATTAGATTTTGGGATCGATCGGGTCAAAGGTCAAGGTCAAAGGTCATGAACAGGTCAAATCTTCTTGAATCACATGGAATTTGGTGGGATGATTGGTTAGTATCCGGGGACCATTTGATTAGATTTTGGGATCAATCGGGTCAAAGGTCAAGGTCAAGGTCATGGAAAGGTCAACATCTTTTTTTTTACCATAGCACGATACATTTTTGTCCAATTGGCATGCAACTAATGCCAAAATGTTCATAATACAATGCCCAATCTTGTGATATGCAAAGGTATGCGCTCTACCGAGTGCCCGTTCTAGTTATTTATATGTTTCCGCTGTATTCACCTGGTCGTCGAACAGGTCCTCCTGCTCCTCCTTCCACAGCTCTAGCTCCAGGGCCGTGCGGTACTCCTGGGTGTCCCTGGAGGGGGCCGGGTCCTCCAGGCCCAGCGGGGGGGCCACGATGGGGCCGGGTGCTGCAGGATGGGGGGGCGGCTGAAGGGCGGGGGCCGCGGGGACACTCTGACGATGAGGATTAAAAACAATGATTAAAAACATTTATATATAATTAATATATATATATAAATATAAATATACACACACACAGTAAATATATATTATGTTACATTATATGTTTATTTAAAATATATATATATATATATACATCTTGCTTAAATTAAATATGTATATATAATTAATATATATTTAACATTTATATATATATATATATAAAGAGTTAATATATATTCTGTTAAATTATAGTTTTATTTTAAATATATATAATATATACACATACACAGATTTATATTAATATAAATTAATTAATATATAATTATATATATATCAATAAACATTATATATATACATATTTATATGAATATAAATTAATTAATTCATGTGTTGCTTATATATAAATATCGCAGACCTGTGCAGCTAAATATTATAATTGTTTGAACAATAATCATTCTATGCACATCTCCCATTAAACGGTGATATTTAAATAAAGTGTCTTCTTCTCCGTCTCACCTGTGAGGACTCGTCGACCACCACGACGTCTCTGGCTCTCACCAGGCCGAGGTCCTCCAGCGTGGCCACGTAGCTCAGCTCCGCCACCGGCTCACTGGGCCTGAAGGACGTGAAGAAAAACGGAGCCGGTTAACCGTGTTCACGCCTCCGTCGACCTGCTCCGCCGGCGGCGCTCCGCTCACCGCTGCGTCGGCACCACGGGGATCCGGTCCCGGTGGCTTCGCCTCCAGCGAGGCTCCCCCGTCGAGGAGGCCAGGCCGGTCCTCTCGGAGCTCAGCAACCGAGACAGCTGGACGGAGGCTCGGCCAATCAGATGGTCCCCACTGGAGGAGTCCCTGTGCCACACCTCCACCACCAGAGGGACTCTAAGGGGGAGGGGAGAGGGAGGTAGACAGAGAGGGGTAGAGAGAGAAAGAGAAGGGGAGGGGAGAGAGAGAGAGGAGAGGGCAAAAAGAGAGGGGGAGAGGTAGAGAGAGAGAGCTGAACGAAACAAAACAACATGAAAATAGTCCTCTTCCACCACCTGCTGGCCAAATGTGAGAAGTGTGTGTGTGCGTTTACCTCAGGAAGGTGTGTGTGTGTACCTCATGAAGGTATATGTGTGTGTGTACCTCAGGAAAGTCTCCTCCAGCTGTTGGGGCAGGGCAGCGAAGTCGAAGGCGCAGTAGGACTGAGGCAGCGAGGCCTCGGAGCTCCTCTGCAGCTCCACAGGGGGGCCGGTCATGATGGGGGCCGTGCTGCCGAAGAACTGGTACGAGTACCTGGACACATAAACAAATAAACAAATAAACATCACCTGACTGACTGGACATGTCTGCTCTCTTTGAAACGATCGCCAAAGAACACCGATTTTGAGAAGACTCTCGGACTGACTTCGTCAGTCGCTCGAACCCTAACAAGAACCAGACGAAGAAGAGGGAAGAAGAAAAAGAAGAAGAATCTCACCTGAGAGTGGCAGCGATGGCGTGCGTCTGGCTGAGGTTTCTCAGGCTGCGGAGGTCCAGGGAGAAGCAGTAGTGGTGGGCGGAGGACGGGATGGACACTTTGGGAGCAGAGACGCTGACGGATGAAGCTCCGCCTCCAGTCTGCTGCTGCTGAACAGGAAGCTCCAGATCTCCTGGCAACAGCGCCGCCGGAGGCTCTTTGCCACGATGAAGCTCCTCCAGCAAACTCTCCGCTTCGCTCTCCGTGTGAGAGGAAGGAGGAGCAGGAGGAGGAATAGAAGGAGGAGCAGGAGGAGGAACCGAAGGAGGAGCAGGAGGAGGAACCGAAGGAGGAGCAGGAGGTCTTTGAGGAGCGTCAGAGGGAACTTCTTTCGTCCCTAAAGACTGGAGGAAGAAGGAAGTGAGAGTAGTAAGTAGATAGGTAAATAATAATGTTCTCATGGTGCGTTCAGGCGCTGCTCAGTGAACATGAGTACTGGCTGAAGGTAAATGATAATGTTCTCATGATGCGTTCAGGTGTAATCTAGTAAAATGAAGCGTTGGTGACAAACTAGAATGGATCCAGATGTTTTCACATGAATATAATACATTAGAGGTGTATTATGGGGTGTTTAACTTCCTGTGTACCTGCGCCGTGACGTCCTCCCTCCTCAGGGTGACCGCCACCCCCACCGTCGGCTGCAGGTCAGCGTGCAGCGCCGCCATCTTGGATCGTTTCGACGGTCGCAGAACGAACGCCCCCTCCACCGTCGCCACCATGTTGTCCAGATCCACCGCCGCGCCGCCGAGGGCCGACAGGGTGACGTCGGTGCTGCCGAGGGAGTGATTCCCACGGCATAGGTGGATCTGAGGAGGATGAACAGGTGAGCGAGAGGTCGACGCAGAGGCCCCGCCCCCTCCCTAGACTCACCTGTAGACTGGGCTGCTGCGACAGGAAGCTCTGAAGGACCTTCTTGCTGCTGCGGATGCGCACCGAGGCGCGCTCCGGCTCGAAGTCGGGGCGCAGCAGGCTGGCGAAGGGCTCGCTGGTGATGTCGTTGCCTAGCAATGAGTAGTAGAAGAAGAAGCCTGGCTCCTCCCCCGACAGCTTCACGGTGCTGGGGACCAACTGGAAGAAACAGGAAGTCAGGGTTCATGCACATGTTGACCAATGAGTTTACAGGACTTTTCTATCACTTTTCCATCCCTTTTCTATGACCTTTCATGACCTTCTCGTGACCTTACCAGGACTTTTTCATGACTTTTAATTTTCATGACAAAACATTTTGTGAAATCTCGGTGCTTACGAGAAAAAGTGAGAACATTTAGTATTTAAACTAAAAGAGAATTCCAAAGCGTACAGTACATAATGACACAAATGAATGAGAGACAATAGTTTGATTAAAAGAATAAACATTTGTGTCTTTTAATATTACAAGTTTCCATGGCTTTTCCAAAATTTTGGGGATTACATTTTTCCCCAGGACTTTTCACGGGCTAAAAAAATAAAGTATTTTAAAATGTGCTATTGTCTATACCTGCTCCAGCTTGGTGGCGAAGGCCACGGTGACGGAGAGTAAGAACATGTCGCAGCAGAGCTCTGCTGGGCCCACCTGGTGGTAGCCCTGGTCAGGGACCAGAGAGGCCTGCAGTCGGTCCGGCAGCAGGTCTGAGACCGCAGGAGGGCCTGCAGCAGCAGAAGAAGAAGAGATGTGATGGTATCAGTTATCCCAGAGTTAACCGTCATCTCTGGGTTAGGAAACTGCTGCATGAGGGTCTCAATTCAGGAGGAATATTGTCTTTTTTTCAAAATAAGAGAACAAGAAGGAGAAGAAGAACAAGAAGAAAAAGAACAACAAGAAGGAGAAGCACATGAACAAGAACAAAAACAAACAAAAAGGAACAAGAACGAAAACAAACAAAAAAGAACAAAAAGGAGAAGGAGAAAAACAAGAAGAAGATGGAGAAGAACAAGAAGAAAGAGAAAAATAAGAACAAGAAAAACAAGAACAAGAAGAACACAAAGGAGAAGAACAAGAAGAAAAAGAAAAATAAGAAGGAGAACGAGAAGATGAACAAGAAGGAGAAGGAGAAGAAGAAGAAAAAGAACAACAACAACAAGGAGAAGAAGGAGCACAAGAACAAGAACAACCATAATGTTCAGTGCGTGTGGATCAGCTGACCGTGGCGGGGCGGGGCCTTCTTGGCTCTGAACCTATCAGGAGACGGCTGGTGGAGTTTGGCGTCGTTCTCCAGCGACATGCTGAGGAGGAGCGCCGGACGCTGCTTGGTGTACTTACTGCTGAGCAGAGGGAACCAGCGGGGCTCCTGGAGGAGGAGAGACGCTTTAACAGGAGGAGGAGGAGGAGCAGGAGGAGAGATGCTTTAATAGGAGAAGGAGGAGGAAGAGGAGCAGAAGGAGGAGGAGGAGGAGACACTCACCTGCTGCACCTCCTGCACAGACCTCAGGTCCAGGACGATGTAGCCGACGCTGTCGCTCCTCTTGCTCACGGAGTCGACGGCGAAGCACTGAAGCTTGATGGGCGTCCTCTGCAGTCTGAGGGACACGAGACAGAGAATATGGTACTGAGATATTTCAAAATAAAACTAGAACTTTCTTTATTGACTGATGGTTTTTTAAAAACTTATTTAAATTATTATATCCCTTTGATCTACTTTTATTATGAAGTCTTATTGTAAGAATAAAAAATAATTTATAACTTTTTTTACAGGTGTATTATAAAGAAATATTTTATTATTAATATGAATTTTTTTTTAACAAATAGTTAATATTATTTGTATTTATTGTGACGCAATGGTTGTTTTGAAATTAAATTAATGAATTAATAGAGAAAATAAATGTCAGATTCATATATTTATTTATATTAAACACTTGTTTGTGACAGTCAGAACCACATATATAATATTAATACTCTGATGACTAAGATATCTTTATGGTCTTATCCTTATGGTCTGATGTAGTTTTACTGATCTGGTCCCACCTGTGCTGGTGCAGGGTCCGGCGGTCCAGCTCCCAGGCCAGCTCGGTGCTGAAGACTGGCTGGTCCAGGTGCTCCACGGGGTCCGTGGCCAGCTGCTCGCCATCGAAGCTCAGCTGCACCACCAGGCTGAGGCCGGGGGCCTTGGGGAAGTGGCGCCCTATAGGAGAGATGCCGTTGGGGGAGGAGCCAATCGGAAAGAGGGCGTGTTCGTGGTATTTTTACTGAAGTGTTACTCGTACTTTTACTAAAGCGTTACTAGTACTTTTACTGAATTGTACTTGCACTTTTACTGAAGCGTTACGAATACTTTTACTAAAGCGTTACTAGTACTTTTACTGAAGCGTTACTAGTACTTTTACAAAAGCGTTATTTGTGCTTTTACTGGAGTGTTACTAGTACATATATATATATATATATATATATGTTTATAGTGTAGGTTACATCACTTCTCACCTTGGAGGATGGACACAACGATGAGAAGTTGGTCGGTCTTTGACGCCATTACATTAGTAAAACTATTAAACTCTAGATATGAAAGTCCTCTTCGACACGGAGATTAATTCAGAAGCTCTCATTGAACGTGTAACGTGTTAAAAGTCTCACAGAGGAGACTCTGCCCAGTTTGTCGGTTGAAGGCAGCAAACAGCCGCTTTGTTGTCAAGCTTTTGGCGCCACCCATTTTCTTTTGAAACCGGAAGTGACGCTAGAGACGCTTACATGTTTAGCGCCACTCCCTCCCCCGCCGGCGGGAGGCGGAACTGCAGGACGCTGCTCTGATATCATTACTACTGATGTACCTGGCTGCAGTTAGAGGTGGAAAGTATCCAAGTACATTTACTCAAACTGTTCTTAAGTACAATGTTGAAATACTTGTGTACTAATATTTTATCTAACTTACTCCACTACAATCCAGTGGGGGAATCCTGGACTTTCTTTCAGTCACTACTTTTATTTGACAGCTGTATATTTTTTTCAAGTTTATTTTCAGATTCATATTATTTGCGAATTTAAGATTATTATTATTATTTGTTTTTTTATTATCATAACATTTCAGTGCGGGACATTACACACAGTATTTCTACACTGTTACACTTTTATTGAACTAAATGATGTTCTTCCAACACTTGATACATACATCAATAAAAGAAGAAAAGAGTAATAATATTGTCAATATACTCAATACAGACATCTAAAAGCACTTCTCAAGACAAAACTCCACAGAAGAGAGTATTTTTTTAATATAAAACATCCTTTAATCATGATTGCCAAACATATGAATTAAGGCATATACAGTATAAAAAAGCAACAGCAGGTTCCATGTTCATATACGAGTTCTCCGTGTGTCGTAACGGGAGACAGCAGGTGGGATGAGGAGTGAACACACACCAAGCAGCCTTTATAAGTGTAAACAGAGTTCATATAGCACTATATTCAAGTAGTTGAATGACCACCGACACGAGGCAGGTGAGGTGTTGGAGAGGAGGAGCCGCTGATGGACCGCTAAATATATACTAACCACCATTACTTCAAGCTACAATCGAAGACAACTCTGTTGTTCTTGTCGTTGTTCTAAACCAGTCTTTGTGTTTGTTAACTGAAAAGTGTTAAATGTTATGATTATTATTTTGATGTTGAAGCCAGCCATGTCGTCACAATGATACAAATTAAATGTAATTAAATTTTATTTTTCACTGTAGCACTGTGTTTTTTAATCAAACGGTCTGTCAGCGGCTCTATGAGATAGTTAGCTTGTAAGAGGTGAGGGGAGGAGCAAAGGATTGTGAGACTTCTGATCTGGGGGCCTCACTGACCGTAAACTTTGAAATCAGAAGGATAATTCCAGTGTTTTCAGGGTTACCTTATATTTTCAGTTGGCTTACGTTGAATTTAGCGTTCGGATTCGCAATCAAATGCTTTTATTTCCAAAGTAGACAAATGTTGGTCGTGGACAAATCCATTTAGTTTAGAGCAGCCTTCAGACGTAACAGTAAAGAAACGGGTGTGACACTGGAACTGTCCTTCAGAGGGTAGAAGCAGAACTCGCCAATGCAACTCCGGCCTGGACCTCGTTTTTGATAAAAGCCCAAAGAATGAGAATCAAGTCACAGTAACACGTGTTGAAGTCACTCCCACGCTCTTTTATTCTAAATGTATTCTATATTGGGCGAGTCTTTTTCCTTTTTCTAGACCTATAAATTACCAGCTGGTTTCTATTCAAGTCCCGCCCCCCAAACGAAACAATCCAGAAGGTTGACTCTTTTCCACAAGCGGCCATTAATGGCCGGTTGGGTTTAGGCTCAAAAGAAAGCCACCTGGTTACATCGACAGGTGAGTGAAAGTCTTGGTTCGTGTTCCTATGTTTGGCCGAACCACCTCACCGCAAGGTCTATTTGGTAGCCATAGTTCTGCAGGTCTCTGAGAGCCTTTCTTTGGGGTCCTAAACCTTTTTTTAAACCTTCTTAAGAGGCCCAAACTGGAACTGACGGTCGTTAAGCAACAAATGAAAGTCCTCAAACTCTCTTTTCTAAGGACGAAACTCATCCGATAAGTTAAAAGGCTCCGCCCCTACCCCGATGGAGGTCAACGTAGAGCAGGATATAAGCCTGTCGGAGCTCCGCCATGAATCTGTACAGAGTATTTACACCAGCGGGGATCCTACATGTGAAGGTTTACGCTCACATAAAGACGATACATTCAACATGGTTACGCTCAAGAACGGGTTAGTAATACAAATGTGTAGCGGTAGCACGATGGAGGGAGGACCACTTCAATAATCAGAAGAAGAAGAAGAAGAAGAGAAGAAGAAGAAGAAGAAGAAACAGAAGTAGAAGAAGGGTAATAATAGACTTTTTAGCTTCCTAATGCTGTTTCCCAGTTTTAAGGAGAGAGAAAAAAAAGTTCAACTCCATCAAGGAAGTCTTCTTCGATACATTCAGTCATATTATCATCATCATCATCATCATCATAATACACTACGATAAATGTGCAATTTTGAATTTTTTTTAAATAAAATTGAACGCCACGAGCCGGGCCTGACGCACGGCATTCTGGGACGTCGAACTTTTAATAAAAACACGGCGGTGCAGATCCTGCCTCCCCCGCCCCTCTTGCTGCTCCCTCGATTACGCGTTATAAAAACGGTTTCATGAGTAGGAAATCAAAGGGAGAGTCTTTTTGTTTCTTTTTTAAAAATTCTAGTTCTCTGCCTCTAAGCGAGGCGAAGCTTATTGAACACCATGGAAGTGATGTCTGATCGATCGGCCGGTCCTCATGTGAGACGTGGGCTCCCACATGGTCCTACTTCTTGCCTTCGCCCTCTGTGGACACAAAGAGGACAACACACTGAAGACACACATTCTCACACAGGAACTACACACTACACACGGAATTCTCTCTCCTGACCACCAGGGGGTGACTCCTCTGGTTGTATAGAAGTCTATGAGAAAATAACACAAGTCGCTGATCAAAAGCATTGTGTTTTTTTTAGATAACGAGATAATTAAGTGGTTTGTTCACAAGATAAGAAGATAATTAATTCATGATCGTCAGGTATCAAACATGAACTCTGTTTTCTTTTTCGCCTTCAGGCCTCGGCTCTCTGCTTTAAGGTTAATTATGTTCATCATCACATTGTTCATATTACACACTTCAAAGTGGGTAATAATAATGTATAATTTGATTTAATCGATTATTTTAATTAATAAATATGATTATATTCCACGACCTAAAGTGAAGCGACACAGCCGCAATTATTTATTTATATTTAATTCACTTTAACTGAAACGAGAAAAAAAACCTTTTTGCATCAAATTTGTAATTGTATATTTTCCATGAAAATCAAACGATGAGAAAAAGCGCCATGTTTTTTTCAGAATTTACCAAACCTGCAGAGAGGAATGCATCCACGTATTACATGAATATTAATATGCATCAGACTCACCAGTGGAGGAGTGACCCGACACCTGCTGACTGGACACCAGCGACCGGGAGCTCAGCCCTTCAGACACAGGAAGGAAGTCACTTTTCAAAATAAAATGTCCCGAGGGCAGAGGACAGAGTGTGTGTGTATATGTGTGTCATGATCTGGAGTTTGTGTCTCGTTTTGTGTCTTGTTTTGAAGTCCTTGTGTCGTCTGTCTCCCTGTGATTGTCTGCCCTGGTCCTGATTGTTTCCTTCTGTGTGATTGCTGGCCCCGCCCTCATTGTGTTCACCTGTGTCTCGTTCCCCGTTGTCCAATCACCTCCGCCTGCCTGTGTATGTAAACCCTGTTCGTCTCATTCCCAGTGTGGCTTCATACTGTTTGGTCCGCGTTTTTGTCGTTCCTGTCTGGTCTGTGATTTTTGGAATTAAATATTAGTTTGTGCAGTAATGTCGGCATTTGGTTCCTGCTTTTTGAGTCGTGACGTGAGTGAGTGTGTGTGTGTACCTTGGTAGATGTCGTACTGTCCTGCCATCAGGTTGTAGCTCATGCCCATGTGTGTGTGCAGGTGTTGGGCAAACGACGCGTGGTTCCTCTCGCGCTCCGCCTCTCTCTCTCCCTCGGGGGAACCCTTCTCCCCGGGCTGCTCACACACAAACACACACAACTTTTACTAACCCTTTTCCTCAGTATTTATAGACGAGTGTAACAGGTTCATAATGTGTATTTATGGACTATAACCGTTCAAAATGTGTATTTATGGAATATAACCGGTTCATAATGTGTATTTATGGACTATAACCAGTTCAAAATGTGTATGTATGGACTATAACAGGTTCATAATGTGTATTTATGGACTATAACCGGTTCATAATATGTATTTATGGACTAACCGGTTCAAAATGTGTATTTATGGACTATAACAGGTTCATAATGTGTATTTATGGACTATAACAGATTCATAATGTGTATTTATGGATTATAACAGGATCATAATGTGTATTTATGGATTATAACAGGATCATAATATGTATTTATGGACTATAACCAGTTCAACATGTGTATTTATGGACTATAACCGGTTCAAAATGTGTATGGACTATAACCATTTCATAATGTGTATTTGTGGACTATAACCGGTTCAAAATGTGTATTTATGGACTATAACCGGTTCAAAATGTGTATTTATGGACTATAACTGGTTCATAATGTGTATTTATGGACTATAACTGGTTCATAATGTGTATTTATGGTCTAGAATCTCTAGATGGATCAGGTCTCACAGCGGGGGATTTCCCATGGTGCTGCTGCTGCTGCATCTCCAGGGACGAGGACGGGTCGCCGCTCTGGAGCCCGCCTCCTCCTCTGGGGGGTGGAGTCACCTCGGACTCCTCGCGGCCCGCCGTCTTACCGTACAGAGGGTAGTGGAAACCTGGAGACACACACACACACCGACTTTAAACAATCATCGAAAACACAAGAGACGTACATTTAGCTTTTCGTTACTATATTTAAAGGTACAGTGCAAATATTTTTTAGGACAGATTATTGAACTCAAGATATACCTTTATGTTGAAGTAGTCCTTTCAAAGTAAAACATGTCACCTGGGTAGTTGTGTACCAGGGTTGGGGACACCCCTCTGTAGGAGCCCCCGCCGCCCTCGCACATCGCCAGGTAGGGCGGGTAGGAGGAGTGCTGGTACTGGATGTAGGGCTGCTGGGGGGTCATGGGAGGAGACATCGCGGCCCGGGCGTTCTGGGACTCTTCGGCCAGAACTCCCATCGGATCCTGGTCTTCATCCTCCAGCCCGCCCAGTCGGTCTGGATCCTCCAAGTCGATGGCCGGCGGGAGATCGTGTACCCTGGCTTTTTTATCATCTCCGCCCACACCACCTCCTGCGGAGGTCATCTTGGCCCCGGCAGGCTCCACGGTCGCTCCCCACTCTCTGCCCATGTCGGCTTCCCCCTCCTCGGCCTCCTCCCCATGCTGTAGCTCAGAGTATTTGCTGTGAGCGAGGCAGTGAGTCCAGGCCGGGCCGTCGGAGGGCTAGAGCGATGGGGGTGACAAGTGTTGGTGCTAGTTGCAGAGTGTTTCCCCTATAATGCTAACAGTGGTGGGTGGGAGTCGGTTCAACTCTCCGGTCCGCGTCTTTGTCCCAAGTTTTGGTTTTACATGGCCAGTTGGGGGGTGGGGGGCGTTAAGGCTATTTTATGGCTTTCATTGGCACATTTTCCGTTTAACAAAAGGTGGAGAATTTCTCTCTGTGCCGGGACCACCGCTGCTGAACGACTATAGAGGAAACACTGTGAGGACACGACCAGAGACAGAGCACCTATCACTGGCCCCGGGTGGGATGCTGATGAGGGATGACGGCGTTTTGACAATGGCGGGCGGCCATTCGGGGGGTTTAGGTGAGGAGTGTGGCATTCAGAACAGAGACACAGGATCAACGGCTGAATTTAGGCCAAGCTGAAAACCCCCCAGACGACTTTCATTCAATTCACCACTTGGCTGGACTTAGTGGATGAATGCATTGTGAGATGACGTGGAGTAAATGAACCGGGACAAGCTCAAGCAGCAAACACTGATGTATCAGGTTTTGTCATTGTTTTCTACGTACAGCTTCCCCCATGGATTCTAAAACATGAAAAACATATATATCTGCATCCATCAAATCAAACCACACAATTTTGATATCAGCCAAAAGGACCAAAGCGACATGTCAAAGCACGGCTACAGCAACACAGGAGCCATGCCCTCTTTGTCTTAGCACCTGATTGGTTTAGCTGTTTCTAATCTGTATGTGACACAACAGCAGTCGCCAAAGCACACCAACAACACCATCTGCGGGTTAGAGATAGAGGGAGAAACTTACACTGGAATAGGAAACATTTGAGTCCAGATCTGTTTGACTGTTTGGGTTGTGGAGTGACGAAGAAGAGGAAGAGGAAGGCGACTTGATGTCATCGCAGTCTTTCATCGACACCTGGTGCTGGTCTACCAGGTGCGCTGCCTTCGCGCCTAGACTCTGTCCCCTCTCACTCATCTCCACGTAGGACAGGATGGGTTGAGGACAGCAACCTTTGGCGCCGTCTGGACTTTTACCCAGCAGGGGTCCACCGGCCAAACCCCCGACCACGTGTTTATCATCCTCGCCGTCTCTCAACCCCAGAGCCCTCTCGCCCCTCTGCTTGCCACCGTGCATCTGGTCACAGCACTTGGAGGCCAGTAGCATTTTCTGGTCCATGTACAGGCCTCTGGAGTACTGGCCGTAGTACAGCGACTGGGCCAAGGCGGTCTGGGTCTGGCTCATAGCCAGCTGGAGCTGAGACTGAGGCGGGCTGTCGCCTTTCTTTGAGTCCGAGAAGTCGTGGGAGGAGCTTTTGACGTCCTCTTTCACTTCCTCCTTCCTGTCTTTCCCTTTGCCGTCGAGGCTGGAGCTTTTGTGGAAAGTGACGCCGCTGCTGTTCTGCCTGTCGGACTGCATGTACCCCTGCAGGTAGTAGGGCTCGTACCCGTGGTAGTATGGGGATTGGGGGTCCTTCGATGGCGGGGCAGGTGCAGTGGGCGGGGTTTTACCAGGGTTACCGTGGTTGCAGTTGGAGCTCGTCTCCGAAGAGGCGGACTTGGATCGGATTCCATCCGAGTGGCATTCGGAGGATCCCCCGTCGTCCCCGGCATCCGAGATGTCGGAGTAGGCGGGGCTGTTGTTCTTACTGTCCGTCGCCAGACAACCGCCACCAGGGTCGAGCCTCGACGAGCCGCCGATGGAGGGACTGGGGGCGTTGTCGGTGAAGGTGTAGACCTTGTCCGCCTCGGCTCGGATGCTGGCCATACGGCTCTCCTGGCTCTCCGTGAACCCGTTCGTCACATCCTGCTTACTAAGGTGCTCCTTCAGAAGGCTTCCGGAAATTTCCTTGACACCCATTTTGGAACCACCACAACCATCTTCCATTTTGACTCCACTGCTGTCACCATTGGGCGTCCTGGTTTGCGCGTCTTTGTTGTGTTTGTCCTTCAGCCTCCGTTTCTCTTTCTTCCTGGTCTCTTTGCTGCAGGGGACCATGGTCGCTTTGACGATGCTCGGCTCCACGACGATGCTCAGCTTTGGTTTAAGGGGTTTCAGAGGAAGGATTTTACTGGGGAGGCCCACTGCTGCCATTGGGGAGTTCTGCTGTGAGGTGGCAGTATCGGTCGTGCCGGTCGGATACGGTGTGTTGGGTATGGCGATCAGCTTTGGGGGAGCAGGGGCCGGAGCGATGGGCCGGTTGGTCCGTGACTTGGACAGCTTCTCTATCTTCCCGTTGGCCTTCTTGCTCTTGTCGCACCCGCCTCCCTTTTTGTCTATGAAGCCTTCGGCTTCCAGCTTGGGCATCTCGACCATGGAGTTCCGGTCTGGTACCATGCAGTTCTCCAGAACCACGGTCATGTTGGAGATGATGGGCAGATTGCTGAGGTCGTCGAGCAGCCCGTCTTTTAGCAGTGAGGTTCTTCTGGTCTTGGGGTTGACTAAGGGGCTGTGGTCAGTGCTGAGGAGTAGTCGCCTGTTCTTAGGAGATCCCACCGTGGTCACCTTATACAGAGGAGCGGGTCTCTTCGAGGAGCTGTTGGTGTTGGTGCTGTTTATCTCTGAGAGGTCATATGTCATGTTGCTGATGGCGTCCTCGCAGTCTGATAGTCGATCCTCGCCCTCCCCATCCTTCAAGGGCTCCAGGTCTGGCTTTCTCTGCTCCTCGGCCTCCAGGTGTGCGTGCGTCTGGTGGTAGCGCAGGCCGTTTATGTGCTTGTAGCGTTTAGTGCAGTTGGGGTGGGGGCAGTCGATGAGGATGGGCGGGGGAGGAGGTGAGGAGGCGCAACCTCCTCCGGGGTCCATAAACGAGGGGTCAGACTTGCCCTGTGGCGTGGTCGGGGCGCTGCGGGATTTGGCTCGGATCCTCTTGCCGTTCCCGTTTTTGTCGTCGGAGGAGACCAAGCTGAGGTCCAGGTCGGCCGGCGGTTTGTTCTTCCGCTTTCCAGATGAGAGGGAGGAGGTGCTGTTGGCGGGTTTCACCTCCTCCTCCACTGTGAAGAAAGAAGGAGGTGCTCGGCAGTTGCTGTTGAGGAGGTTCAGGCTTCCCCTGCGTCCCTTGCTGTGGATGGGAGCAGCGGTTCCAGCCATGCCTGCTCCGCGGCTCCTGTGCTGCGACAGACCTCGGACTTTAGCTGCAGGCGGCGACTCGACGCAGGTCCTCTCGGCCATGGCCATGCGCATCCGCTTGCCCCGGCCACGCCAACCGGGCAACTCGGGGTCGCTGGAGGGAGACTCGCAAAACCTGGACACAAGAAGAGGAAAACAAATACTTACTGACAGCATGAGACACAAAGTAACTTATATGG
Organism: Pseudoliparis swirei; assembly: GCF_029220125.1. Taxonomy (NCBI): domain Eukaryota; kingdom Metazoa; phylum Chordata; class Actinopteri; order Perciformes; family Liparidae; genus Pseudoliparis; species Pseudoliparis swirei. Next base: position 14,510,430 of record NC_079394.1, read on the forward strand.
TAACTGTCCGGTGCAGCGCCCCACCAACCAGTCAGCTAATTATTATTAAACCGAAAATGAGCAAATGCATTCTTACTTATGCGTAATGAATTTATTCTAGTCTGTATCCTTTCCACAGTAATTCAACTCCAGCTCCCCCTGATCCCGCCTCCATCTAACACCCTCTAATCCAGTGGCGCCACACTCATCTTCACCGAGGGCCACATCAGCATCATGGCCGCCTCTTAAAGGGCCGGTGTAACTGAAGCGCTGGATAAACTACTCCCGAACATTTTGTTAAATATCTCTCTTTACATTTGATTATTCTTCATTCAAATGTAGAGATATTGTAAACAAGGACATTTCTCTTATATACACAAATCCATTTAATTTGAAAACTCCAAAATAAAAGCACAGGATATAAAGGCGATCATGGGCCGCATAAAATGACGTGGTGGGCCGCATTCGGCCCGCGGGCTTTGTGTTTGACACCTGTGCTCTAATCTCTAGTAAAGAGTAAGGACCAATAAACCACTTCATTCATGGAGTAATCAATCAAGACATCACACACAGGAGGCTCTTTCTATTTCTATATCAATAACTAGAGATTATCTTTCGAAAAATCTAACTAATGTCACAGAAGATATACAGACATGGGAAGATTAAAACATATTTTAACCACTCTATTACACTCTTTTAAATAAATGAAATAAGGCCAATGTGATAGTTGTAGTTCCCACTTCCTCCTGTAGTAAGCAGTGTCCTCCAGCAGATGGTGGCAACGTAACAAAGAAGGTGTGAACGTCACACCATAAACTCTTCTCACATTGTATCCATGTTTTCATCCATATGCATCGCACATTTAAACAGACAATGGGACCGACTCCATTAAAGAGACGATTCTCCAGGAATATGACATGTTGGTTTCATGGATTCATGTGAGCAAGGTCAATCAGATTATTTTAAGCGATGAAGATCTTATCTACTCTTTCTACATTTCAAGACAAAGTGGATGAAAACCCACCTGTTGTATCATATCACATGTTAATGTATCTTATTGTATCAAATGTTATTGTTTCAAATTGTATCATGTTATCATATTTTATTTTATCACATTGTGTTACTTCGTATTGTATCATGTCATATTGTATCACTATGTATCATATCATATTGTATTGTATCATATTGTATTATAATATATGATATTATATTGTATCACTATGTAGTGTTTAATATTGTATCATATTATATTGTATAATATTGTTCATAATATCTCATATAGTATCACTATGTATTGTATCATATCATATTGTATCATATTGAATAATATCATATTGTATCATATCATATTTTATCATCTTGTATTGTATAACCATGTATTGTCACACTGTATCATTTCATGTCATATTGTATCATATTGTATATTATCATATTGAATAGTATCATATTATATCATATTCTATCATATTGAATAATATCATATTGTATCATATCATATTCTATCATATAATATTGTGTCATATTGTATTGTATAACCGTGTATTGTCGCACTGTATCATTTCATGTCATATTGTATCATATCAACTTTATGAAATCGTTTCTATCCTGATTGTCAAACTGAGGAAACATAAAGTACGATACGAAGGTAGAAATTGATTTCCTCCCTTTGATAACCTGTACGATCATCTGGCTGCATATGGACTCATCCTGTATTCATATGCTGTCTCTTTGAAGTCCTCTGAATCTGTTTACATCTTCACATTGTTATTCATATCAATACGCTGCCTGTGAGATTGATTTATGTATCTACAGAGTGAGGCTCTACTAGCCGGACCCTGTACCTATTGTATGGTGCATTAATTATGACACCACGTGGTGATCTTGGGGAGACTCTCATGGCCGTTAATTATCTTTCATTACCGGACTCTATTTTAAATGATGATATCTCATATTTCTTATGATGTTATCATTTTTTTTTTGTCCCTGAATGTCACCGGAGCTTCCGGAACATTCCACGGTCGTCTTTGAGGATTTGTTTTGGTCTTTTCAAGGTTATGAACAAGGTCATGAATCTATGTCATGCTTCAATGATATCAACAAGTCATCTGGTACTCTATAGATCTCAGTGTAGTCCTGGTCCTCTCTAGACCTCAGTGTAGTCCTGGTCCTCTATAGACCTCAGTGTAGTCCTGGTCCTCTATAGACCTCAGTGTAGTCCTGGTCCTCTATAGACCTCAGTGTAGTCCTGGTCCTCTATAGACCTCAGTGTAGTCCTGGTCCTCTATAGACCTCAGTGTAGTCCTGGTCCTCTATAGACCTCAGTGTAGTCCTGGTCCTCTATAGACCTCAGTGTAGTCCTGGTCCTCTATATACCTCAGTGTAGTCCTGGTCCTCTATAGACCTCAGTGTAGTCCTGGTCCTCTATAGACCTCAGTGTAGTCCTGGTCCTCTATAGACCTCAGTGTAGTCCTAGTCCTCTATATACCTCAGTGTAGTCCTGGTCCTCTATAGATTTCAGTTTAGTCCTGGTCCTCTATATACCTCAGTTTAGTCCTGGTCCTCTATAGACCTCAGTGTAGTCCTGGTCCTCTCTAAACCTCAGTGTAGTCCTGGACCTCTATATACCTCAGTGTAGTCCTAGTCCTCTATAGATCTCAGTCTAGTCCTGGACCTTTACATACCTCAGTGTAGTCCTAGTCCTCTATAGACCTCAGTCTATTATATATTAGATATTAGATATATCGGGTGCAGATCTCACCTTGGGGGGGCCCAGTCGTGCTTGGTGCAGTCCAGCAGAGTCCCCACATAGGTCCTCTTCCTCCACGTCACGTTGACCACCAGCACGCCTGAGGAGACAGGAGGGTTTAGTACTGGGTCCACTGGGACCAGGACCAGGTTACTGGGTCCACTGGGACCAGGACCAGGGTACAGTACTGAATCCACTGTGACTAGGACTAGGTTACAGTACTGGGTCCACTGGGATCGGCTCAAAGCAAACACAACAACCACAACGATCACAACAAACACAACAAACAGAACACAGGTATCGTGGTTCTGCTACGATGACACATGAAGAAGCTTTAGTTAAAAAATGAAGTTAATTGTCACGCGTTGTTCCCCTAAAGAGATATATACAGTATGTACATTATATGTATAAAGTCATATATACATAAATAAATGAACTGATTAACTAGCGTGTGTGTAAATGTTAAAACTCATATCTTGTTGGCCCTGCTCATTAAGATGGGCAAGTTAAGGTGGACTGACTTTTAAGGTGGACTGACCTTTAAGGTGGACTGACGTTTAAGGAGGACCAGTTGTTGTCCTTTAAAAGACGAGCTTTTTTAGTTTAAATGTGTAACTGGTTTAGCTACCCAGCATGCAACAGTCGTGTGAGTGTTGGGCAACACCTCATAACCCTGAACCACCATCTGGAAGCTAAACCACCTGTCCTTCAAGTCCTTCAAGTCCTTCAAGTCCTTCAAGTCCTTCAAGTCCTTCAAGTCCTCCAAGTTATTCTAGTCATTCAAGTCCTTCAAGTCTGTTTAGTCCTTCAAGTCCCTACCAGTTCTTACCCTCCTCGGTCTCGTGCCACACGATGCCCTCCAGGTTGACGCTGGTCCCGGGCTGGCAGGGCCCCAGGCAGGCCGAGTCCCCCTCCAGGGCCCCTGAGGCGGACCCGTCCTGGGTGTTGGTCCCCACGGACCTGGTCCTCACCACCAGCTGCTTGGAGGTGGAGGTGTGCAGGGCCGGAGGGGAGAAGGAAAGGGCAGAGGGCAGAGAGGACCCAGGGGCCCCGGGGTGGCCCAGAGCAGGGGGGTCTGGCACCGTGAACATGGGGTCCACCTGGAGGGGAAGAAAACAACCTTATTTAATTATCAGTTCATTAAGTGTTCAGGTTCATTGATTATCTCATGAAGAGGGAAAGATGTGAAATGATTGAAATAAAAATACACAACAAAAGATTCAATTATAAAGAGGAAGCAGAGTTAGTAATGTGTGATGGAGAGATGTAAATTCATCCACAAGGAGAGAGAGAGAAGAGGAGATAGGTGCTCAGTGTATCAAAAACATCCATAAGTTGAGAGAATAGAAGATAGGTGCTCAGTGTATCCTAAAATGTCCATAAGGAAAGAGCGAAAAGAAGATAGGAGCTCAGTGAATCCTAAAACATCCATAAGAAAAAGTGTGAAAAGGAGATAGGTGCTCAGTGCATCTAAACGTCCCCCAGCAGCCTATAAGCCTATAGCAGCATCTCAAGGGGCTGGACCAGGTGAACCTGATTCAGCCCTCACTATAAGCTGTCAAAGAGGAAAGTCTTCAGTCTACTCTACATGAGATAGATAGATAGATATATACTTTATTAATCCCCAAGGGGAAATTTGTCGAGTCAGTAGCAGCAACACACAAGAATAAAAAAAAAAAACAAAAAATAAGAAGAGGCTAGGTGATCTACAAGAGGTGTGAACTTGTGTAGAGCCCTCAGTGCGTGCAGGAATGTTCTCCTGTCCTCTCCTCTCCTGGTGGCGCGGAGCGTGAGAGAGACTGCCTGGTGTCCCTGTAGGAGGTGGTGAGGGTGTGGTAGTGGGTGGTTATGATGGGCTTTTTCCAAACACTCTTCCCACTCACGCCAGCACCCACCACACCCAGCAGGCAGTGCTCCGCCTGGCAGAGCCTCCAGTGTCACCCGGTCTGGCGCAGCAGGTTAGCACTGCCCGTCCGCTGGCATCATGGCAGCAGGCACAGGCGGCACTCTCCACTGGCGAACGCACACTGGCCAGCGAAGCTTTGCAAGTTCTAGCCTGCTGTTGCAGTCAGAATCATATTATCGATGTTGGCTCTAACCCTTCTGCTGCAGGCCTTCCCGCCTACAGCCTTGTACTAACCACTGCCTCCGCCCACTCCCTCCTCCACCATGTTCAGGGTTACCCTCGGACACCGAAGTCCACCACCACCTCTGGTTCACCCCCCTCTCTGCCCATCCGGTGGTCTTCATCTCGCCCACCCCACAAGTCACTCTGCACACCCCTGTACCTGCTCTCCCGTCATCGCCCCATTTTCCAAGTCACTACTAGGGCTCCACTGACTTGCTCCACTCATCCTACTACCCGTTATCACTGGTCATCAATGTACAGGGCAGAGCGGTGGAAGTCGAACAGTACAGTGGGTGGCAGGGGAACAGACGTAGAGACAGCCTGTGGGCCGGGACCATCTGACCACTGCCCGCTCAAGACAGCGGCAGGCTCTCTGCCCTGGTGGTCTGGCGTTGAGTGCAACAGTGAGCCAGTCAGCGAGACACGCTGGCCATGCCCACACCCGCACACCTGGCTGCTCACAGAGCAGTGGCTGCCCATGATGGTTAAATTCACTGAAAGTCAAAGAGAGGACTCTCACAGCACACCGTTCCATCCAGGGAAGCACTGAGCTTGCGGTCTCCAGATGATGGGGACCCCACTCCCACATGAGGCTGGTAAGCAAATTGCAGAGGGTCCACATGCATTTCTTTACCACAGGGAGGATATCACCAGCTTCCACAGCACTGCACCTTCATCCTTTGGGAGGCTGGGGTCGAAGAGGCCGTGCAGGGGATGGTGCTGGGTGGCGCACAGGAGCACGGTTGGAGCCACTGCACAGCACCAGACCTCCCTCAGGCGGAGGTCCTTAGGGCCCCTCAGGCTGCCAGAGGACTGGCCAGCTCTCGGACAGTGGGGTTGGCAGGGTCTTGCAGGTTCTTACAGGCTCGGTGGAGAGGCAGTGTGACTGGGCTGCAGTCTGGAGGAGGTGGGCAGTCAGCAGAGAGAGAGGAGAGGGGAGAGGAGGCGGGCAGGCTAGGGCTCGTGGATGTGCCAGCTGAGTTCGGGAGGGGGGGAGGAGGGAGATGTGTGTTGTGGAGGTCCCAGGGGGAGTGCTATGGGGGTGTCCTACCTGAACACTTTGTAAGCCCCAGTCTAGTTTGAGCCCAACTCTGCTCCCTCCACCTTTCTCCCCAGTTTTCTGCCTTTGCCAGACCACACCTCCTTCTCAGCTCATCCCTCTCCCCAGACCTGAAAGCAGCTTTTCAGAGCTTTCCTTTCCCTGAGCTTCACTGATCTCCCTAGCCGCCAGCGCCTCAGCTTCTGTCTTCAGTAGTGGCGTTTTCTCTTTTTATGTCTGTGTCTGCTTTTGTTCACTCCTCTTCAGGTTGGCGCTTTTCATCGCTTGTTTTTCTTTGCCTTTTTTCTTTTTTTTTTTATTTGCTTTTTTTCTCATGCTTTTTTTGTTTTCTTTCCTTTTCATTCACTTTTGTCTTCGCTTTTTTTAGAGGGCTGCCTACCATTGCGATGTTGATCGCGCTTTTAGGCCTGTTGTCCTGAAGACGACCTGCATCAGGCAGACAATCGGCGGAAGGCAGCGCGACGCGTGGATCAGAACATCTCAACTTGCCCGCGCGGCACCGCGGATCCCGCTTTTGAGTGAGAGACGGGAACCCTGGAGAACAGTCGGACAAGACGATCTTCTGAGCGAGCAGTAAAGACTCGAGGAGCAGGTCGCGAGCACGAGGCTTAAACCTGGATGGTGAAAAGCGGCATGGCGCCTCTCACAGAGAACGAGAGTGCCCGGCTTCTGAACTGGAGGGGCTTCAGAGAGGCGATACTCGGATCCTTCAGAGCGGGGCGGATCCGACTTCAGAATGAACGGGCTGACCGCGCGCCCGGCGATGTGACCGATCGGCTGCGAGACGAACTACGGCGAGACTGTGTCTGCCTCCAGGACTGAAGGTGGAAGCTGGTTCCATAAAAGAGGAGCTTGATAACTGAATGCTCTGGCTGTAGTGGAAAAAAAAGTCATTTTAATATCACTTCCTGTCTGATTATCTGAATGTTGCATCTGATGGAGGACATTTTCCCCCAAATGTCACCGCATTAATTATTACATCCGGAGTCTGACTTCCTGGTCATGAGTGACAACTGATCAATTATCTGGTGATGTGGTTTCTGTAGATGGCATTGCTCTGGCATCCAACACCACTGTAAAGAATCTCTGTTATCTTTTATCGGGACTTGTCCTTTAACTAAATGCTGGACTACTTGTGGTCCATAGAGTCCTAAAAGGTTGGATGGGAGACAGAGCCTTCAGTTATCAATAGGGATGGGTATCGTTTGGGTTTTTTCCGAAACCGGTGCTAAACCGTTACTTTTAAAACGATACCGGTGCCTAAACGATGCCTGAACCGATATTTTTTTTTTTAAACGCACAATGAGGACATTAAAAACCTCTTTGGTCATATTCCCTGTAAAAGCCGTTATCATGGAGCACTGACAAACAACGGATATCAGACTGTTAACATACACAATATATGTTCTCCATTATATGATATATATTAGTGCTGTGAAAAATAACGCGTTAACTCAGTTAATTAAATTACAGGTTTAACTAGTTTGCTTTTTTAACGCATTTAACGCATGCGCAGAATGAGCTTCCAATCCGTCTGTTGTTGATCGTCTCTCCAGCAGCATGTCATTCTGTCTCTACGTGTCGCGTTAACACGACTCCGATCTCCGTCTCGCGCGCCGCAGAGCTCGGATGCTGGCGTGTGCGCGCACATCGGGACGAAAAAAAGTCACTTGCACCCCCCCCCTCCTCCCCCCCTGTGAACAACTCTTCTCTCGGCTCGCGCGGCAGAGCTCCGATGCTGGCGCGCGCACTGGTGAGCAATGCAGGGCTCTGAAGTGTCACGCATTGAGCGTGAGACTCACGCATTTCGGTCTTAACTCACACACTCCCGCCACACATCGTATTTCTCACGCTGAAAAAAAACTCTCGGCTCTTTAATGTTTTAATGCAGGGGTTGGGGGGGGGGGGGGGGTGACAGGTGGAGATTTCCCCCTGTTATAATAGTAGGGGAAACACTGGAGTTGATAAGCGTGTCTTCTTGTCTGATCAATACGCAACTGTGAGGTGCGCGAATGGACCGAGCGGCCAGCTGCTGATCACTCACTCAACGGATAGATTTTGGGAGCACCGAAGACCCATTTTGACCCAGGAAAAACCCTGAATGTATATATGTGATTAATCATGATTAATCCACAGAAACCTGTGATTAACCTGATTAAAAAATTTAATCGTTTCACGCGTTAATCTATGCGATTAATTTGGCCGCGATTAACGCACTAAAATATTTTAACGCAATTAACGCAACTTTGTTTACTTCCGGTGTCGTTGAAGTTGTTGCACTCCTGTGAGTGTCAAGCCGCAGCAGTCCGCCTCCTTCCTCCCGTCTGCTCCTCGATATTCACAGAGAAGCAGAGGGCGACGTGTCAGTGACGCGGGGCGGAAGGTAAAGGGGACTTTGTTGTTGTTGCTCCGCCCCGATGCGCGCGCAGACACGCCGGCATGGAGCGCTGCGGCGAGACGGAGAGCCGAGAAGAATTAACGACACGTAGAGACAGAATGACATGCTGCTGTAGAGACGACCAGCAACAGACGTTTAGTTTAATACAAGAACAAAGACGTCTTTAAGGAAAGAACCGGATGTTACTTCTGCTGTAATCTGGCGCTACAGAGAACATGACAGGGGGGCGGGGCCTCACCCTGATAGAATGGTGGGGGAAACACTGGGATGTGTCACATGCAAAAGACTTTAAAAGGTGAATTTACATTGTTTTGTAAAATCGAGAAAATGCCCCCAGCGTCCAGAGGGTTAACATGACATATGTGTCAGTTTACCAAGGCCACTGGTTCTGTTGTTCAGTGTTAAAGATGACAGGACCAATGGGGTCTCTAATACACCTTGTTTACTAATCTGATGTTTCACTGAAGAAACAATTTATCATCCACGATATTAAATACCTCGCTGGCCCTTTATAGGTAGGAGCCTCTTTGAAACACAGCTCTGTGTGAAGTTTTGGCTTTAAAAAGAATACAATTAAACAAGTGTCTAAAATACACGCTGTCTGAAGGGATTACTCGTTCATTTAGAAGATTTAGTCTTTAGAAGAAAAAAAAACTTTTAATCGCGATTAATGAATTTCAAAATGTGCGATTAATTAGTTACTTTTTTTTAATCGATTGACAGCCCTAATATATATATATTATCATGTGCAGACTTTATAGGGTTAATCCTGTCACTGTTTTGATGGACAAAGAGAACAACCAACTAGAGGTACTGAAGATGACATGTGACAAATAAAGTTTTGCTTCTGATAGCGAGAGTTACACTGAAACAAAGTGATGCCCCACGTTCTTTATTCCTCCGTAATTATATTCCTGGTAACACCGGGTATACAGCCGGGACCGCTGGACATCAACACATCTGCTTAGCAGACTGTCACGCTCGTAGCTCGTAGCTAGCGCTAGCTACGAGCTAGCTTAAACATGGTTATAATGTCTAATTTATTATTTGTTTGCCTACTTTTATGAATGCAAGACTTGCAATCAACGTTACGGTACTAATCTGAGTTAAGGCTGCTCTTTTATTCATCGGTCTCCACGTGTTCAGGGGGACCGGTGACGGTCTCCCCGTCGCGCTCAGCCTGATGCTGGTGTGCTCGGCACCGGCCTCTCGTAGTCACACACAACGCATGCCTCCGCTCTCAAAGTTAAATATGAGAGGCTGTCGTAACCTGCTGACAGGGCGGAGTCACCAGAGAAGTTCAAAACAATATTTTTTTTCAATTTCAATCGGCTCAGGCACCGAAAGGAAGCACCGAAATGTGCGTTGCGTTTTGATCCGGGTAGCACCGGTTGTATTGGAACCGGTGCCAATCGGTACCCAACCCTAGTTATCAAGCTCCTCATTTATGGAACCAGCTTCCACCTTCAGTCCTGGAGGCAGACACAGTCACCTCATGTAGAGTAGACTAAAGTATTTCCTCTTGATAGTCTTATAGTGAGGGCTGAATCAGGTTTGCCCTGGTCCAGCCCCTTGAAGAACCCGGAGATCCGTGTCCCGTACAAACAGAAACAAAGAACAACGCAGTAGGTTTTTCTTCTTGACCGATCTCGATCGCCGTCGCCATGGTAACGCGTATTGAAACACAGAGTTGCCGATGCCCCGCTCACATCTCGGCCACTTCTCACGGGGCCAATCACAACAGCTCTGGGGTCTAAAATTCTGCTGAGAAGAACCTTCTTCTGCCACTACGACTCAATGAAGATTAGGGACTTGACAGATATCTCTCTTGATGATGTTCTCCAGTGAGTTCCCAGTTATATGAAACATTAGAAAGAGTCTGTAGATGCTTGAGCTTCGGTTCAGGTTCCCAGTTGACAGAGTTCTGCTTCTTCCAAGTTATCACAAGGATCAATCGGTTCCTCACAAAGAGAGTTTCTTTAAAAAGCCATCTGCTAGTTTCCTTCTCCGGCAGAGGTCACTACAGAGGTCACTGCAGAGGTCACGGCAAAGGTCACTGCATAAATCACATATATTCTATACTAGAGGAGTCAAATTGCCCTCTAGTATAGATAACGCTCCAGCCCCCCTTTACAGAAGGCCTTTAGAGTACAAAAACTGCCATAACTGCATTTATTATTTTCCATTTCTTTCAAATTCACTTCAGTACTGATCATAACCCCCAGCTATACCTTCATGTTCAGAATTGTAATCCTTTAAATGCCATTTTGTAAGATATTGGTCGTGTCCACTGTGATGGACAGGTCAATGAGCAGCAACCGCATTGACTTTGATGCATTTTTAGACTTGCCTGAAAAAACTGCTGTGTCACCAGTATGTGTATATATCATATTATTATTTAGTTTGCTATAATTAATGTAGGTGTAGCGGCTAAAACTCCCTTTGTGTCATCGGTAGATGTTTCTTGACATTTCCATTAGTTTTACCACTCTTAAACGGAAAGAACGAGTCTACGCGTGTAATGTATTTCAACAACGGTAGAAAACAGTGAGTTCGCTCCGTTCCTTTTACTGAATTTTGGAGCACGTGAAACAAGTCCGCCCGTTGATATATCAATGCGCGAGCTCAATACGTCACAACTCACCTCTGATTATTCTAAACAATGCAAATTATAACATACAATTATGCAATCACTATAACGAACAAATCTAAATATGAATCTAAATAATATAGTATCTAAATCTGAGTCTAAATTACAATTACAATTACAATATGGAAAATGGCACTAACATTCCGGCCCTAATTGCTCATCATGGGATGACAATTACCTAACTAAACATATCCATTTCTATATTCTAAAACATTTCTAAGGCCTACAAAAATGACAACTGTAGAAGTAATAATGTCCTAAATAACAATGTCCTTTATTGTCCATGGGGTTCTTCCATCTCGAGCAGGAGACACAACTTAGTTATGGGTCTCACTATGGTGTTGGTCTTCGTTTTGACAAGGACCCGACGGACGAACCCTTTGGCGTCGGGGATTGTCTTCTCCACCTTTCCCATCAACCAGGACCCTCTTGGAGCCCTCTGGTCCACGATGAGTACAACGTCTCCCTCTTTCACATTCCTCTTCTTCTCCAGCCACTTCTGCCTTTCTTGTAGGAGGGGCAAGTATTCTCTGGACCAGCGCTTCCAGAAGATGTCGGAGATGTACTGCACTTGCCTCCATCGTCGTCTGGTGTATAGATCCTCCTTCTGAAACACACCTGGAGGGAGTGCTGGTTTTCCCTTGAGAAGGAGAAGATGATTCGGCGTTAGTGGCTCAAGGTCGTCCACGTCATCAGATGACTTGGTTAGGGGTCTGCTATTGATCACTGCTTCAACTTCACACATCATAGTTTGCAGACATTCGTCGTCGAGTGACTGTAGCTTCAGAAGGTTGGTGAGTATCTTCCGGACTGTTCTTATCTGTCGCTCCCAGACACCACCGTGGTGTGACCCAGCAGGCGGGTTGAAGATCCAAGTGACTCCTTTTTGCAGTAGAGTCTCAGAGATCTGGGACTGGTTCCATTCTTTCATCGCCCGCGGATCTCGTGTTCTGTAGCTACCAGGTTCGTTCCATTATCGGATCTCATAATCTCGACTTGTCCTCTTCTGGCTATGAAACGTCTCAATGCATTTATACATGAGTCGGTGTCGAGAGTGTGCGATTTCTATGTGGACTGCTCTGACTGTAAGGCAAGTAAACAGGACTCCATAACGTTTTACATGCAGCGTCACGCTTTGCTTGAAGGGGCCAAAATAGTCTACACCGGCGTTAGTGAATGGTGGATGGTCAAGCAATGAGCGATCAGGCGGTAGATTCGCCATCTTCTGTTCACTCACGGCAGCTTGACTCTTGCGGCATTTCACACACTTTGAAAGCACATTTCTCACCGCTGCATTTCCTTTGCATATCCAGACCCTTTGTCTCAGCCGAGCAAGGGTATGGTTTCTCCCTCCATGTCCGATTTCCTTATGAGCGTTCCTGATGACCAGGGTCGTGATGTGGTGATCCTTGGCCAGGATAGTTGGATGCTTTGTGTGTTCTGGCAAGGCCGCCTGGTGCAATCTTCCACCAACCCGGAGAACCCCATCTTGAAGGAAGGGATCCAGCTTCACGATAGAACTGCTTCTCCTGATCTTTTCACCTTTCTGCAGAGCGTGAAGCTCCTCATGAAAGGTTTGACTTTGGTGGAACTGAATGATCGCAGTTTCTGACCTTCTGACATCCTTGACAGTCAAATGGGTTCCTTTCAGGGTAGATTTCCATTTCTGCATGTGGTTTTCAACTGTCTTAATTCTTGCGTCTTGGCTTTCTGAAGACTGGGCTTGAGACCCAAACTTCTTCCTTGTTTCGCACAGACTTTGAAGCAGTTCCTTCAGCCTCAACATCCAGGCAACAGCCTTCTTCAGGCTGTGCCAGTCGGAGTAATGATGAATCAGCTTGAAGAGAGGGTCTGTGCTTGAATCTACAGTCTTGATGATGTTCACGCTGATCATACGCTTCACTTCAGCGTCTTCTTCACTTATCACTCTTGAGAACTCTGATAGGACAGGCCAGTGAGACTCACTCTTGTTTAGGAAGTCGGGACCTTCAATCCAGCTCTGACACTTCATGAAGTGCTCTGCCTTCATTCCTCTTGATGCGTAGTCAGCTGGGTTAGAAGCCGTGTTGACATACTTCCACTGTGCTGGCCTTGTGTTCTCTCTGATTGTTGATACTCTATTTGCTACGAATGTTTTGAAACGAGCGTCGTCGTTGTCGATGTATCGGAGGACGGTGGTGCTATCTGTCCATAGCACAGACTCTTTGAGGTCCATCCAAGCTCTTCCTTCATGAGCTTATCCATTTTCACTGCAATGGTAGCCGCGGTGAGCTCGAGGCGTGGGATTGTGACAGGTTTAAGCGGCGTCACTCTGGATTTCCCAAAAAGAAATGAGCAGTGGACTCGACCGTGGCTGTTCTCGATGCGGAGGTACGTGTGGCGGCGCAGAGTCTGCCTCGCTAGCGTCGAGATGGTGCAGCTGTGCTGACATCACTGGACCAAATCCTCTGGCTTCCTCCAGAAAGCTGGTGAAAAGCTGTGAACTGGCTCAAATCGGACAGCCAGGCGAGCCATCTGTTTGCCATGTCTTCTGGAATTTCTTCATCAGGTAAGTTTAATCGACAGAGACCCTGAGCGATGGTCTTGAAGAAGAATGAACAGGAATCCAAGGGGTCGATATTGAGCTTACGACCGAGAGAATACCCCTCTGGTGATGGACATGTTCTTCACATGGATCCGGAACTTGAAGGAATCTGATTCTATGCACCAGTCCACCCAGGCCCTTTCCATAGGTAGTTCATCCTTGTCCAGGTCTAGATTCTTGATCTCTTTGCTCTTCTTGTTCGGGAAGATGACAGCACTGCCGGCTGTTGCTCACCACCAGTCAAGCGGAATCCTCCAACTCACACAGTGCAATGAGGTCCTTGGCCAAGGCAGTGGCCTTCTTCTCGACGCCGAGACCAGGCGTCGTCGCGTCGAAGTGCTCTAAGACTAAGACTGTGATTACTCTTTTCCATCCTCCAGGTGATGACCTGTCTTCCATCCGCGCCGTCAGGCAGCTCGGGCATAGTTGGCGACTTGGCCCCGAACAACTGGACCACCATCTTGTACTCACGCCGAGGCTGGCTCAGATCCCCAAAGTGGCCACCAAGGAATCGTAGAAGATCAGAGTCCTCATCACGAACTCTTACTTGATGATGATCTCGTCAATGTCGGCGAAAGTTCGTGTCGAAACCTTGTCAAGACTCCAACCAGACCATTAGTGAGTCCGGTCCTCCTGTAACAGTTCCTCAGTTGACTTCCCTGAAACGACGCGGCACAATCGAAAACAACCCGCAGCTTTCCCTTTTGTGGATGGATCACGCCGTGATGTGGAACGTACCACACTCTGCCGTCGTTGCGATTGCGCTCGTCTTCAGGAACTTCCACTGCGTAGCCTTTGTTCAGCAGGTCTGACATGAAGTTCTTGTAGTCATCGTGGAAGCTGGAGTTCTTAGCAAGTTTCCTTTTCAGGTTTGATGCCCGTTGCTCGGCAACACATCTGTTGTTTGGCATCACCACATATTTGTTTCTGAGAGGCATCCCAATGCTGTAGTGCCCATTGACTTTCTTGATTGTCTCAGTCACAGACTTCATGAACTGAACGTCTTCTCGTGACATTTCTGACTTCTCTTCGCAGGCTTGCTCCAGAAAGTCGTGGTTGTATTGCTGCAACAGCATGCTGTCCACGCCACTGACTGAGATTCTGTTGACTGAAGCCCTTTGACTGCAGTGACTTGACTTGTGGTGATCGTCACGTTTCTTGAGAGGGCCATTAACGACCCACCCGAGAGTCGTCTTTACTGCGTAAGGCCCGTCGCCTTGGCTGTGGATTATCTTCCACGGCTCCATCGCAGAGTGAGCGTTCATTCCAATCAGTATCTCAACATCTGCGTTCAAGATGGCGGCGCGCACGGATGCAGCGGCCCCTCTCTGTCCTGACCATTTGGTGTTTTGTTCTGTTTCTAAATGTTTGTGCAAAAGTTCGTCCAAAAATTGTTCGTCTTCGCCTCGTCTGTCTACGTCGGAACCCAAATATAGTCGCCAGGTTCTGTTAACCATCGGCAGGACCAAACTACACGGCACTCTGGACGCTGAACAAGCGGAAACACTCGCGGAGCACGGATTACTCACCCGGCCTCCACACCGACCACACGGACTCGACTGCCACTCCTCCCCAGAAAGGAGGCGCAAGCGTTGTGAGAGGAAGCAGAAGAGGGGTAAACGAGGAACCCGAGCTAGGCTGGCTAGCAGGCCAACTCGTCCAGCCATACCATCCATTATCATGGCTAATGTGCGATCCTTGGACAATAAAATGGACCACATTAGACTGCTGCAGACGGAGCAGCGAGACGTGAGGAACTGCTGTGTGCTTATCTTCACGGAAACATGGCTAAACGACAACATCCCGACTCTGCTGTGAGACTGGAGCAGCTAACATGCTACCGGCGGACAGAGCCCTCGCTGATGGAGGGAAAACTCGCGGCGGTATGTGTTTACATCCGGGATGCATGGTGCGGGCGCTGCCGTGGTATGTAAACACTGCTCACCACTGGCGGAGTTTATGATCGTAAGTGCGTCCTTTTTATCTGCCGAGGGAATTCACGGCGATTCTGCTAGTCGCTGTTTACATCCCCCCGACCTCCAACAACAGTGACAGAAATGCGGCACTTTGTGAACTGTATCAGGCCATCAGCGAACAACAGACAGCTCACCCAGACGGCTTCACAATCTTTGCTGGAGATTTCAACCATGCAAACCTTAAGACTGTCCTTCCCAAACTACACCAGCATGTTGATTTCCCTACAAGAGGAGACAACATTTTGGATCTGGTCTACACAACCCACAAAGGCCTCCCCTCCCCCCATAGGTCTCTCTCACATCACCGTCATGCTAATGCCAGCATACAGACCCAGAGTGAAAGCCTCCAGACCGGTTCTGAAGCAGGTGTGGCCAGAGGGCCTCCTGCGCTCTCAAGACTGCTTTGACTCAACAGACTGGGGAATGTTTAAACAGGCAGCCACATACAACGACCACACAGACATGGGGAGTACACAGACACTGTTACTTCTTACATTAGCAAGTGCATTGATGATGTGACCCATGTAAAGACCATCACCACTCGGGCTAACCAGAAGCCGTGGCTAACAGGGGAAGTCCATCGGCTGCTGAGGACTAGAAATAGGGTCTTCAGAGCTGGGGACAAACGGACCTGAAAACAGCGAGCCAACCTGTCCCACGGCATCAGGAAAGCAAAAATTCCTACACAAAAAAGATAACCCGGCACTTTAAAGACAGCAGAGACACACGCAGCCTGTGGCGGGGCATTCAGACCATCACAGACTATAAACCCACACCACAGAACTGCGACAGCAACATCTCTCTGCTAAACAACCTCAACAGCTTCTTTGCCCGGTTTGAAGCACAGAACAGCACTCGTCCACACAAGACTCCGCCCCCTCCCCATGATCAGGTTCTGTGCCTGTCTGCTGCCAGCGTGAAGAGGACTCTCTCGTCCATCAACACCCACAAGGCAACAGGTCCAGACAACATCCCTGGTCGTGTGCTGAAGGACTGCGCAGAGGAGCGTAGGACGTCTTCACGGATGTCTTTAATACTTCTCTGAGACAAGCTGTTGTTCCATCATGCTTCAAGGTAACCACCATCATACCTGTGCCAAAGAAATCCACTCCGTCCTGCTTCAACGACTATCGTCCAGTGGCACTGACCCCATAATCATGAAGTGCTTTGAGCGACTAGTCATGTATATCAAATCCATTCTCCCCCACTCTGGACCCTTTCCAGTTTGCATACGGCCAAACGGTCCACGGAGGCTGCAACCTGCTCTGCTCTCCACCCAGCCCTCAGCCACGTGGCCAAACTAGACTCCTATGTAAGAATGCTGTTCATAGACTTTAGCTCAGCATTCAACACAATCATCCCACAACAACTAATCTGCAAACTTGACCAGCTGGGGCTCAACACCTCGCTGTGTAACTGGCTGCTGGACTTCCTGAGTGAGAGGCACAAGCAGCGTGTTGGCAACAACACCTCGAGCAGCATCACACTGAGCACAGGGGCCCCTCAGGGCTGTGTGCTCAGTCCTCTGCTCTTCACCTTGCTGACTCACGACTGCAAAACCAGCTACAGCACCAATCACATGGTCAAGTTTGCAGACAACACAACATTGATAGGTCTCATCACCAAGGATGACGAGACCCTCTACAGGAGGGAGGTCAACCTTCTGACCACGTGGTGCGGAGTCAACAACCTCCTGCTCAACAACAGCAAGACCAAAGAGATCGTTGTTGACTTCCGGAAAGGCCACATCCATCATCCACCACTGACCATCAACGGTGCGGACATTGAGCAGGTCAGCAGCACCAAATTCCTGGGGGTGGAAATCAGTGAGGACCTCTCGTGGACAGCCAACACTACATCGCTGGCAGAAAGCACAGGCGCCTCTACTTCCTCCGGAAACTGAGGAAAGCAGGAGCCCCCATCCATCATGTGCACCTTCTACCGCGGCACCATCGAGAGTATCCTGACCAACTGCATCACTGTGTGGGCGGAAGCTGCACAGACCACAGCAGGAACGCCCTGCAGCGCATAGTGAAGGCAGCTGGAAGGATCATGGGTGCCCCCTCCCCCTCCCATCCCTGCAGGACATATACAACACCGCCTCACCCATAGCGACCTCGATTGTGAGGGACCCTGCCACCCCTCACACGGTCTCTTCAGCCTCCTGCCCTCTGGGAGGAGATACCGGAGCCTCGGGCTCACACCGCCAGGCTGTCCAACAGCTTCATCCACCAGGCTGTCAGGAAGCTGAACTCTCTCCCCATCCTCCCACTCCGTCCTCTTTCAGACTCACATGTCTGAATGCTGCTAGCACAATTTATGTTGTCTATATGTTTACATGTTTTTTACTATTTTTGCACTTTATGTTGTCTATGCACTTTATGTTGTCTATATGTTCACATGTTTTTTACTATTTTTGCACTCTATGTTGTCTATGTTGCACAATTCACTTTATGTTGGACAGAAGAG
Organism: Pseudoliparis swirei; assembly: GCF_029220125.1. Lineage (NCBI taxonomy): Eukaryota > Metazoa > Chordata > Actinopteri > Perciformes > Liparidae > Pseudoliparis > Pseudoliparis swirei. The sequence goes on from NC_079394.1 coordinate 14,528,420, forward strand.
AAACGCAATTTCGATCTTCTGTATGTTTGCACATATGGAAAATTGACAAATAAAACTGACTTTGACTTTGACTTTGACTTTGATCTGTGGTAACCGTACTTCTTTACGCAGATACGGCCATCTTTCCAAGTCCTTCTCAGCAGGAATATTGTCCTTCGTTACAGGTATGTCTGTGTGGGTGTAGACGTCTGGCAGGCTTATGTACTTGTTCTCTGTCAGACCGCACACTTCCAGATCTGAGAGCACGTAGCAGGACACAGGCTTCTCCTGGCCCATAGTGCGGAGTAACACTTGAGTCTTCTTACCATGGGCCGAGCTGTCTCATCAGCCTTCGGAGCAAAACGTGGCGGAACTACCGAGTCCATGAACGATACGTCTCTATTGTCGTGTTGCTCCTCTTGGATTTGATGCGCATGCCACGATAGACAGGACACAATCATTTCCTCCGGCCCGGTGACTGCCGTGACTTCCCTCTTGACTGGCGTCTTCTTGTGGAGCTGAGTGTCCGCTGGTAGAGCTTTGACCTTTCTCAGGCTTGCTGTACTCTTGGTCAGTGTTCTCGTCCCTTTTGCTGTGAAGCAGGCTTGGGTGTTTCTTGCTGCAGATTTCACAAGTGGCTCTCTTTTTACAGTCTTTTGCCATGTGCCCTTGGGTCAGACACCCGAAACAAAGTCCTTTTCCTTTAATGAACTCAATTCTTTCTTTGTTTGGCAGACTTCTTATTTTGTAACATGCGCTCAGGGTGTGTCTGTTGTTGCAGTACAGGCATGGCTCCTGAAACGCGTTGCTTGTCTGCTTGTTCCTTCTTGGTTCTGAGGCGCCCCCTTCGTCTGGCTTGACACTCGTAGCACAGCCAGTGGTTCTTTTCGGTCCGCCTCCATGGGCAGATTTATAGCTTGACCTGCCTTTTTCTTTCGCTTCGGAGTACTCGTTGACATCACCGAACAGTGGGTCTGAAGCTATCCTAGCTTGTCTGTTGATGTACGTCGTGAGATCAGAGAACTTTGCTCTTCTTCCTTCCCTTTCTTGTATGTCGAAAGCTATGACTCTCCATCTTTCACGAAGTCTGAAAGGCAACTTTGAGAGGACGATCCTCAGGTTGCACGGGCTGTTCATCTCCTCGAGATATTCCATGTCCTTCATGACATTGTTACATCCAGTGAGAAAGATGGAGAAGCTGTGAAGTGACTTTGCATCTTCCGGCTTGACTTGAGGCCATTTGAGAGCCTTATCAACATAGGCTACAGCTATCTTATACTCATTACCATAGTGATAGGTCAAGAGCCTTCTTGCTTCATTGTAGCCTTGTTGTGCGCTCATGTGCTGGCAACTTCTCACAAGTTCCTTTGGCTCACTGCTGGTGAATTGCTCTAGGTAGTACAAGCGGTCTTCATCGTTGTCTGTACGACTGTGGATGATGTGCTCAAAAGCCTTCAGGAATGGCAGGAACTCGAAAGGATCGCCACTGAATATAGGGACTTCTCGTTGAGGTAAGTTCGCTAGTCTTTGTTGTGTGACTAACGTATCTATGATATCCTTCTGGTTCGATATCATTTCGCTGAGTTCAGCCTGCCTTCCATTGGAATTTGTACTTGTGTTGTTGTTTTCATCCTTTACTTGCACATGATGAGACTTGTGTCTAGGTGGACAGTCAAAAGCACTGTTGTGTTGGCTAACTCGAAGACTGCTAGTCAACTTTGGTCTGACATCTGGAGCATGATGTTCGATGGTCGCTGCTGTAGGCATGTTCTTGATGAGGTAGCAATTCATCCCATCGTCGTCCATGTTATCATACTCTTCCATCACTTGTAGCTTTGCTGTGGACTCTGCGATCGCAGTCTCAACATCTAGCTCCTCCATTTGAGCCTTCAACTGAATCTGCTTAGCTTTCCTTTGAGCCTCCAACTGAATCTGCTTAGCTTTCCTTTGAGCCTCCAACTGAATCTGCTTAGCTTTCCTTTGAGCCTCCAACTGAATCTGCTTAGCTTTCATTTGAGCCTCCAACTGAATCTGCTCAGCGTTCATTTGAGCCTCTTCCAACTGCAATGCCTGTTTCTTCTTAAGTGCGGCTGCGCGTGCGAGTAGGGCTGCACGGTTAGCTTCCTCGTTTCTACGCAGTGACGAAGCATGAGATGACGCTTTGGATGACTTTGAGTGTCTGCTGCATACACTTCGTGCGGTGACTGAACTATGATTTTCTTGTACAGCAGATGCACTGTCGTCTGGATCCACATCTTCAGTGTCAGACTCACCCTGCTGTGTCGTCGCTCCAGTCTTTGGGGTCGCATTTTCAGTAGCGGCCTGTTCGCCATCGGCACCGGCGTGCCGTCTTGCTTTTATTATCCACTGCTCCAAACTAGTCAAAAAGTTCTCATACTTCATGAGGTTTGGCTCACTCCAATACCGCTGGTCAGCGTCCCTTTCATCGTCAGATAACAGTTCACTAACTGCATTGTTCACTTCAGCAAATCGATTCAGAAATTTGGAGTAATCACTGAGATGATCCTTTTCCACGATGAGAGCATTGGAATCATTTATCATGAGAATTTCTATTTCTTCCGTTTTGGAGACCAGACGTGCTAATGCACGTTTCCTGAGCTTCATCTGTTCATCAAGTTTATTTTCTAGGGCCTTTGTGGTCAACTTGATCCTTCTTTTAATGTCTAGCTCGACATTGCCTTCCATCCTGGTTTCATCCAAATCAGACATTTCAATTGGCTATTATTGTTAGACAAGTCTCTTATTATAGCAAGCTCTTGCAAACTTCTGAAATCCAGATCGACAGGGCTGTCTTTATTTCCAGAATAAACTCGAGCTTCTTCGTGGCTAGATATGACAAGCTAGCAATAGCACTTTTTTCAAATGTCCTGTGTGGCCAATGTCTCGTAGCACATCTTATTTGTTCATTCAATGTTGTTCTTTGTGTACTCATCCATCATCGTAGAAGCCGACCGCATATCCGGTCTGCTGCACAGCGTTGTAGACGGCGATAGCTAATCCTGTAGCTGGTTAGCTTCCTTCGTTAGCAGCACGGCGTTGTCACCGCCGCAGCTCGCTAGCCCCGTCGTCCGCAGCACCGCCTTGTCATCGGCGCTAGCTGCCCTTTAGCTGGTTAGCTTCCTTCGTCGGCAACACGATGATCTTCTCTCGCCCTCGGCGACTGTTTTCTACTTAATGTAGCGGCTAAAACTCCCTTTGTGTCATCGGTAGATGTTTCTTGACATTTCCATTAGTTTTACCACTCTTAAACGGAAAGAACGAGTCTACGCGTGTAATGTATTTCAACAACGGTAGAAAACAGTGAGTTCGCTCCGTTCCTTTTACTGAATTTTGGAGCACGTGAAACAAGTCCGCCCGTTGATATATCAATGCGCGAGCTCAATACGTCACAACTCACCTCTGATTATTCTAAACAATGCAAATTATAACATACAATTATGCAATCACTATAACGAACAAATCTAAATATGAATCTAAATAATATAGTATCTAAATCTGAGTCTAAATTACAATTACAATTACAATATGGAAAATGGCACTAACAGTAGGATTTGGTCAAAAATGATGTTTCCATGGGGACATTTTGTCTGTATTTTTCCGACAGTTTATTAAAGATGTTTTATAGGAGCTGAGGTTATATTTGTAATATTTGTGATATGCATGAAAACTGTGAGTCTCCCCTGATCCGTCTGGTGACTCCCACACCAGAACCACCCATCACCCCTTCCTCCAAACCACAAAGCAAATTAACTAGAAAAGAAAAAAGAAGCCCCGGTCCCCGGTGTTTTCTGCCAGGCATTAAACGCCTCTCAGACGACCAGAATAACAACGCATGGCAAAAATAATCAAAACACACGCAAGGCGGCGGCTCCCTTGTGTGTTGAACGCGACAACAAATCATCTTTTCTCACACTGTTAATAAAACACAACAAAACTCAGAAAAACACAGAAAAAAACAACAGAACTGCAGAGATGAGATGTATATGTTAAATATAAAACTGGTTAGCATTAAGATGTACCGGTAGATATGTTCGTAAATATAAAGCTGCTTTGCTTAGCTTAGCATCAGGATGTAGATATATGTTCGTAAATATGAAGCTGGTTAGATTAGCTTAGCATCAATGTGTAGATATATATGTTCATAAATATAAAGCTGGGTAGCTTAGCTTAACATCAAGATTTAGATATATGTTCGTAAATATACAGCTGGTTAGCTTATCATTAAGATGGAGATATATGTTCGTAAATATAACGCTGGCTAGCTTATCTTAGCATCAAGATGTAGATATATGTTCGAAAATATAAAGCTGCTTAGCATCAAGATGTAGATATGTAGATTCATACATACACTATTAATATATATAAACTTTGGAAACACTGGTGTTAGGAAAACAATTTTTGGGACTTTCCGAGGCACCCTTAAAAAAGTGGGCGGGACCTTACACATGCTTACAGCATTATTTCCAGTGCAACCAACGGGGCTTTTAAAATAAAAGGTGGAGCATTGGCCAATGACGGAGGAGGAGCTGTATGAGACGGACTTCAGAGCAGGAAGTCAAACGGCTTCATCTCTCTTTGTGGCATCAAACTCTCACCGCTTCATTCTCAGTTCTTAATAAAGGTGCATCTGTAACCACTGTAACAGTTTAGCTCCACACCTTCCTTTTTTTATTTGTTTTTTTCATCCCGTCTCTAACTATCATGTCATTCCAGATCCTGCTTCCCATCTCGTCAGTCCAACTCCCTTCACCTGCCTCTGATCACTCCCTCGTTAGTCCCTCATTACCTTCACCTGGTCTTCATGCCCATCTCACCTGTTGCCCATTCCCTAATTAGTCCCTGTCTACTTAGGTTCCCTCACTTTTGCACTTGTCCTCTGCCAGATTGGCTTGTGTTCCCAGCCCAAGCGCTCACGCGTTACTAGAGTCAAGATATTTCGTAGTGTTCTGTTCTGAATTAAGTTCTAAGTAAAGATAATTATTTGCAGTGCTGTCGCCGGAGTCGTGCTTTTGGGTCCACTCTAATAGCTCCGAGACAACCACGGTGACTCTGAAGAGATGAAATTAAAATGCAAAAATGTGTTTTCAGATATCAGCCGTTAAATCCAGCAAGACACTCTAAAGTCTCTAATTAAACAAAGACGTTCTTCATCTTTGGATTCTTTGCTTTAAAAAAATCAATCTTAAATCCCATTTTTATAACTTCAGACTCAGTGGCGGCTCCTGAAAAAATTCTCAGGGGGGGCAATTTTTTGGATAATGATTAACCCTCCCAAAACCACAGAACTTCAGACAGCTGTCTATGTGTAGCTTCATCACAATGCCATCAAGTCATGTGACTCCAGTCAGTGTGACGGCTGTGACTGAACTCTGTCTGTGAGCTTGTAGTTAGTTCATAAGCACAGACAGCCAGTCTGAGGCTGTCTGTCAGTAATCCATTTGGTGACTTTTTCAACTCCAATAAGGGGCAAATTTGGTATTCATGAAAGTTTACTCGCTCTGAACTCAGGCTGTCATCAACTGTACAGACACCCTCAGATTTAAATAATTATAATAATAAATATAAGAATCCCCATTTGTGACTCCTGCATCTGTGCTTTTTCAAATAATAGAATAAATAAAATTGCAATCACTTTCAAGTAAACCAGATTGCTCCACCATACAAGAAAAAAGCTCAATGTTGAGCTTTTGTTTTGAAGGGCAACAGCAGAAGAGCCGAACTCACGGAGGTAAGACCTGGCAAGTCGCCAAGAATCTCGGCTGTCGCGCAGGCGCAACTTGTTAATGCCGTAACGTAAACATTTACATGAAGGTACAGGCACTTCAACATTTATTTATTCATGACTTAGTTTTATGTCTTTGTACTTTGACCTTGTGTAATATGTGAAGTTATCAATAAAGGTCTTTCTGCATTTCCCCTGCGCCTCACCTGTAGTCCTACGTTCCTCTTTCAGGGAGCACAGCTGAGAACACGGCTGTCAGAGAACCCGTTTTTAGGCGTTCATTAAAATCAGGCGGAGATCTTTTCTGACGTCGTTCTTCCAGTCAGGAAGAAAAAGTTTCAGAAGACACTTCAGAAAATTTTCGAGAATGAGGAACAATGTGTTTCTGATTTTATTTTCATTTTATTTTGTAGAGCGACAGGGAATGTCTCAGAGATCGACCGGTCGATCGCGATCGACGGGTTGACGACCGCTGGTCTAGGAGGTCCTGATGGTATTGTTGCCAATGTGTCTTCATTGTTACGCCGACCGAAAGGAGTCTCTTTCAAAGAAAGAATTGAATCGCTGCTGTTGCCCTGAGCACCGGCCATCTCCACTGAATATGTCTCTGTCGAAGCTGTATGACGTAATGATACGCTTTTACGTCGATTACTGATGACAAGACCTGGAGGGGCGACTCCTCCCGGAAGCCATAGAGAATGCATTGAGAGCTCTGTTTAGTGAAAAAAAGGGATCAATGTGCACTGTCCCTTATTAAATAAACCATTTAAATAAAAAAGATTTAACATGGGAGTCAATGGGAGAGGTCTGGGGCGATTTTCATTTCGCCCAAAGTTGCCCTTCTGGGGCGGGGCAATTTGAAGCACGACTTTAGGCTGACTGAATGACTGTTACCTGATTCGAGAATGACTTACAGAGGCAGATCAGACGCTCTCGTGGTAGAATCCGACACATTTTTTATTTTTTCCCCCCTTTCCCCCTCGGGCCTAGGCAGTGCGTCGCCCCAATCGCCCTGATGGACAAGCCGCCCCTGTTCAGACTGCAGAAAGAAATCCTGTTTGTCTTTACATCCATCTTTTCATCTATCCAACTTTTTATCTGTCTTGCATCCATCTTTACATCCAATTTTAGATCATCTTTTTAACCATCTTTACATCCATCTTCTCATCCGTCTTTACATCCGTCTTTAAATCGGTATGTTTTTTCAGCCATCTTAATTCACCTCCTCATCCTCTACTCCTCAATGCTTTACTTCCTGTCTCTTTTTCTCTCCATCCTCTCTTCCTCCTGTTTCCTGTTCCTTCTCCCCTCATCTCACCCCTCTCTTTCCCCCCCATGTCTCTTTCTTTGTTCTTGTCCTCATGTCCTTACCCTCTTTTCCTTCATTTCCTCTTCCTCCTCTCCTCCTCCTAAACCTTATTCCATCTCTCATCCCTCTGCAGTTATCCATTCCTTCCTTTCTTCTTTTACCTATAGCTCTCTCCTCCCTTACCTTCCTTCCCTCACATCCATTATTTTTTCTTCTGCAGTTCTTTCCCTCCCATCTTCTTCATCCTCTATTTTTGTGTTATATCTTGTCATCATTTCCTCTCAAATGTCCCCGCCCCACTTCTTCTTCTTTTCTTCCTCCTCTGCTCCCCTCATCCCTCTCTCCTCCCTTTTTCTTGTCCTTTGTTCTTGTCCTCATGTCCTCCCCGTCTCCCCATCTTGTACCTGCTTCTGTTCTCTCCTTTTCTTATCTTCGCCGAACCTCGCTTCCTCCTTTTCTTTCTTAATTTTCCTCCTCATATTTCCTTTATTTGCTCTTTCTGCTTGTATTTCCTCCCATCTTCCTCCCCTTTTCTCTTCCTTGCCTCTCATTCCCCTTTCCTTTCCTTTCAACCATTACTGTCGTCTCTATTTTGATATTTTCTTTTTTTATACCGTTTTTTATTGTCCTCTTTCCTCCTTTCTCCCCTCTTCACTGCGCCTTATATTTCACTTCCTCCCCTTTCTTCTTGTCCTCACTTCCTCCTCCTCTCCCTCTCCTCTCCTCTTCCTCCTCCCCTCCTATTAAATCCTCCAGTGAGCAGCCACACCGACAGTTTTTCCCCCCAGACAGAAATCATCCCTGTCTTTATTGCCAGGCCGCTGAAAGAGGAAGCAGTGTGTGTGTGTGTGTGTGTGTGTGCAGACAATCCGTGTGTGTTTGTGTTCTTTTGCGAATGGTAGCCATCTTTTTTTGCCCATTTCGTCTCTCTATTTCTCTCCCTACAGCGTCTCACACTCTCTCACACACACGCACACAAACACACACACACGCACACACACACACCACTTAACTTCCCATTGAAAGACGAGCTCTAATGGCGTGACATTACTCGGTGCCATAATAACTCCTGCTGCTGCTAAAACATGTGAAAACCAACAACCACTTCCTTTCCCCTCGCCGACACCAGCAGCCGCTCAATCAGCCGCTAACAATAATTATGCCGGGGGCCCGATGCTGCGCGAACCGACCTCCCCGAGTCGCTTGCAGCATTTTTTTTCTCACAACGACGTTATTACAAAGCGGCTTTCAACATGGCAGCCGACGCACCGCCGGGGACACGTCGCCATCAGGCTGGAGACTAACTGACATGACACTGACGACGCAGTGAAAAACAATCTTTAATAACGCAAGATGAATAAAACCCTGAGCAGCAGTTCATCTGATGGACGAGAACATGTGACTAAAACACAGGGTTCTCCACAGCTGTATGTTCTGAAGGAACCTTAATGATGTTCTCCATCGGCATCATGAGGACGCTCATTCACATATTTGATCAATAATGATCCTCCTCGTGTGAAACAAGAAGTCAACCCTGATTTATTTATCAAGCAACTTGTGTATTTCAGTAACGGCACCTCTCTGGTTATTATAACCCAAACTACCATCTCAGTATTATCAGTTTTATTGTCTAAACATAACTAAATAGTTCAGTTGTAGAAACACAACTAATTAGTTGTGTTGTCTAAAAATAACTAAGTAGTTTTATTGACTAAATATAACTAAATAGTTTTATTGTCTAAACATAACTAAATAGTTTTATAGTCTAAACATAAATAAATATTTTAGTTATCTAAACATAAATAAATAGTTTCATAGTCTAAACATAAATAAATATTTTAGTTATCTAAATATAACTAAATAGTTGTATTGTCTAAACATAAATAAGTAGTTTTATCGTCTAAACATAAGTAAATAGTTTAGTTGTCTAAATATAAATAAGTAGTATTGAGTAGTATTATCTCTTTTCATAAACATATTATTCGTGGACAGCAGCTCCAGCATTGAGGAACATCTTCAGGTTTCTCTCTCCCCCGCTGTGAAGAAGCTTTCTAACCACAGCTCCACTAAATTCTCCTCATTTCTTCTCCTCTGCTCTGATCGGCGGTGATGAAAGAATCCTTCCTGTGCTCTCAGACGGGGAGCGGCGCTTCCTCAGTGGGGAGGAGATAAGAAGGGAAGAGCTGCAGTGGAGTAAAGTCTGGAAGAGGCCATTGTTGAAGGAAGCGACAGAGCGATTGGGAGACGTCCTCCAGCCCCACATAAAGTCCTCCAGCCTCTCATGAAGTCCTCCAGCCTCTCATGAAGTCCTCCAGCCTCTCATGAAGTCCTCCAGCCTCTCATGAAGTCCTCCAGCCCCTCATGAAGTCCTCCAGCCTCTCATGAAGTCCTCCAGCCTCTCATGAAGTCCTCCAGCCCCTCATAAAGTCCTCCAGCCTCTCATGAAGTCCTCCAGCCCCTCATAAAGTCCTCCAGCCTCTCATGAAGTCCTCCAACCCCTCATGAAGTCCTCCAGCCTCTCATGAAATCCTCCAGCCCCTCATAAAGTCATCCAGCCTCTCATGAAGTCCTCCAGCCCCTTATGAAGTCCTTCAGCCCCTCATAAAGTCCTCCAGCCTCTCATGAAGTCCTCCAGCCTCTCATAAAGTCCTCCAGCCCCTCATGAAGTCCTCCAGCCCCTCATGAAGTCCTCCAGCCTCTCATGAAGTCCTCCAGCCTCTCATGAAGTCCTCCAGCCCCTCATGAAGTCCTCCAGCCACTCATGAAGTCCTCCAGCCTCTCATGAAGTCCTCCAGCCTCTCATGAAGTCCTCCAGCCTCTCATGAAGTCATCCAGCCTCTCATGAAGTCCTCCAGCCCCTCATGAAGTCCTCCAGCCTCTCATGAAGTCCTCCAGCCTCTCATGAAGTCCTCCAGCCTCTCATGAAGTCCTCCAGCCTCTCATGAAGTCCTCCAGCCCCTCATGAAGTCCTCCAGCCTCTCATAAAGTCCTCCAGCCTCTCATAAAGTCCTCCAGCCCCTCATGAAGTCCTCCAGCCTCTCATGAAGTCCTCCAGCCTCTCATGAAGTCCTCCAGCCCCTCATGAAGTCCTCCAGCCTCTCATGAAGTCCTCCAGCCCCTCATGAAGTCCTCCAGCCTCTCATGAAGTCCTCCAGCCTCTCATGAAGTCCTCCAGCCTCTCATGAAGTCCTCCAGCCCCTCATGAAGTCCTCCAGCCTCTCATGAAGTCCTCCAGCCTCTCATGAAGTCCTCCAGCCCCTCATGAAGTCCTCCAGCCTCTCATGAAGTCCTCCAGCCTCTCATGAAGTCCTCCAGCCTCTCATGAAGTCCTCCAGTCCCTCATGAAGTCCTCCAGCCTCTCATGAAGTCCTCCAGCCTCTCATGAAGTCCTCCAGCCTCTCATGAAGTCCTCCAGCCTCTCATGAAGTCCTCCAGCCTCTCATGAAGTCCTCCAGCCTCTCATGAAGTCCTCCAGCCTCTCATGAAGTCCTCCAGCCTCTCATGAAGTCCTCCAGCCTCTCATGAAGTCCTCCAGCCTCTCATGAAGTCCTCCAGCCTCTCATGAAGTCCTCCAGTCCCTCAACACAAAACATTCGTCTGATTACTTTTGATTCATTAAAGAAAATAAATGACCATCAAAACGTGAGCAGAGGTCGACTGAATAAGTTCTGGTTGTAGTTTTGGTTCTGTTTTGGTTTTAGTTCTGGTTTTGGTTTTGGTTCTTGGTTTGGGTTCTGGTTCTGATTTCACAAAACACTAGGTGCGTTCAGGGACCGTCTAAATGTAGGTTGAAATAAAAGCGGATCTATTCCATGGGATGTGCATAGATGTGATTAATACCCGGTTCTCTCTAATTTAACCTTGTGTGATATTCAGGCTGCTTCCTGTTCTCCTCCTGCCACCAGGGGCTGATCCTGCTAATCCAGTTTTTGTATTCAATTTAAATTAAACGCATCAGGGGGGGGGGGGGGGTGCTAGTGAGAGTGTGTTCACCTGTAAACGCGCATCACGGCTGAGCGATGCGCGCGCCACTCGCTGTCTGTAAGCGCTGCGCGTGCAGACAGCATTTAACGGAGCGGAGCAGCGCGTGCGCTCTGATCGCTCTTTTAATTAAGTATCGAGGCTAAGAATATGCTAAATCACATCGTGTTTAACGTACGGGTACTTCGTTAGTATCGCTACACCGTGCAGCGTGACAGCAGCAGATGTAGCGGACTAACATTCAAGCTAACCTAACTTCCCAAACGCTGTCGACATCTGAACGCTGAAATAATAATAATAATTGCGTAGTCGTGTTCCGACAGCTTATTATCTTTAAATGTGTTGCTTGGGAGAAAAAGGCGGAAATACACTTTGTACAACCTTCTCTCCTTCTCTACTTCCTCAATCTCCACCTCCTCCACTATCTCCATCGCCACTTCCTCCATCTCCACTTCCTCCATCTCCACTTCCTCCATCTCCACTCCTCCATCTCCACTCCTCCCTCTCCACTTTCTCCATCTCCACTTTCTCCATCTCCACTTCCTTAATCTCCTCTCCTCCATCTCCACTTCCTCTCCACTTCCTCCATCTCCTCTCCTCCATATCCACTTCCTCTGCACTTCCTCTATCTCCTCTCCTCCCCCTCCACTTCCTCATAGATTCCTCCATCTACTCTCCTCCCTCTCCACCACCTCCTTCTCCACTCCCTTAATCTCCTCTTCTCCATCTCCACTTCATCTTCACTTCCTCTATCTCTTCTCCTCCATCTCCACTTCCTCTCCACTTCCTCCATCTCCACCTCCTCTCGTACATAAATAGTTGCTCTCTTTCTTTTGGCTTAAATCTCCAGTATTAGCAAAGACCCCCGGATTAAATGGAAGGAAGAGGAGGAGGAGGACGACGACACACTGCTGCCTCCTCTCTTCATCTCTCCTCTAAAAGTCACAATAATAATCTGTCTATCATCTTAAATATGAGACGACAGACAACAAAAGGGAATAAAGAGATTCTCTCTCTTCAGGCGTCTGTGGCCTTCACGTGTGTTCGGAATATTATATATATATATATATATATATATAATATTCCGAATACATATATATGATACAAAAGACACGCGTGTCCTCTATGTAATGGCTCCCACCTATACCTGCGCGTCTCGCGCAGCTGCAGGTGAGGTGTGTCAGTGTTGTGTTCAGGGCCCGTCGGCCTCCACACAATAACCGCCTCTTACCTTCTCGGCTCCTCGGTGCTTCTTGGCCGCCGGCGTGTCGTCATGCTGCCGCCTGACAACAAGCGCGCCGCCGCTTTGTACTCCACAATCCAGCCCGCTGTTGCTGCTGCTGCTGTTGTTGTTGTTGCTGTTATTGTTGTTGTTGACGTCGGTAATGTCGCCGTTATCTCCCGGGATCCGGGGCTCCGGCGCGGCGCGGTGGCAGTGTCCGGCGCCGTGAGGGAAGAGAGGATGCTCGGGTAGGGCGCGCGACGGGAGGAAGACGACGGAGGGAGGAGGAGGAGGAGGAGGAGGAGGAGGAGGAGGAGGAGGCGGAGACGAGCCATCGCCGGGCTTATCTTTCCTCGTCCGGGCAGGAGGAGAAAGAGGAGCGGCGGCGTCCAGGTCCCGGTCCCGCTCCCGGTCCCTGTCCCGGTCCTGCTCTCGGTCCCGGTCCCTCTTCCAGCCCCGGATCACGTTCTTCCCCTTCCTCTCCTCCTTGCCTTTGGCGCATGTCGCAGGAGAGGCCGTGGGCACCGCGCAGACGCCGTTGCTGTTGATGATGTTGTTGTTGTTGTTGTTGACACCGCCGTCCACGTCCCTGCTGACCGCTGAGAGCATCTCCAGACCTTCTCCACCGCCGCTGCGTCCTTGAGCCTCCCGACGCCGCTGCGCACGGACCCCGCCGCGCACCTCCGCCGCAGCCGCGCAGTGTTCCTCCTCCTCCGGTTCCTCCTCCGGCTCCTCTCGCCCCTCCCGACCGGCTGCTCGGCTGCGATTAAGCGCGGATCTCCTCTCCTCCGACCCGGGTCCCCGGGTCTGGAGCGAGGGAAGGGCCGCGTGTATGTCGGCGCTGGGGGATGAGGAGGAGGTGATGAAGAAGAAGGAGGAGGAAGGAGGAGGAGGAGGTGCAGTCCACCAGCAGCCCTCCGTTTTCCCCGGCTCTCTCCTCGGGTCCTTTGTGGATCGTAATCAGCATTCAGGTCCTAGCCGGCCCGACGCAGTGAGGTCCATATCCGGCCCGGTCCGCCATGCGCACCGGCTGAGTGACAGCTGCACGCGATCATTAAAAATAAATGAATAAATACACATTTATGTATCAAAAGAACACAACACATCCCAGAAATACTGCGAAATAAACAAAAAAATAAACTAATGAAATGATGTATTCCATTGTGTCTTTTGTATTTTCATTATAATAATAATAATTATTATAAAAACGTTCTTAGTGAATACAGTGTTGTTTTTTATTTAGCCACACATTTTATCGTGAAAATAAATTATAAACACAAATAAATGAGATGTCGGGGGCGCCGTTCGCTTTATTGTTGAAACACCTTCTCAGGTGAGTCTGATTGGATGAAGCCTCATCAGCTGCTCCAGAGTCTGAGCTGAAGGAGATTCTGGTGAACCTGTATGACGTCATCCGATTTCACCAGAATCCGACCTGGTGTCTCCGATGAGGAGCTTCAAGAAGAACTCTGTAGAACCAGACCATCAGAGAGAAGATGGTCTCTTTACTGATGGATAACTAGAGAGGATGAGGACTAGTGTCATGATTTGTCACGGTTGTCGCAGCGAGAGAGGACCCAAATGCCGACATTACTGCAAAAAACAATCTTTAATCCAAAACTTCCAAAGACCAGACCAGACCAGACCAGACAGGCACGCCAAAAACGCGGACCAAACAGTACGAAGCCACACTGGGAATGAGACGAACAGGGTTTACATACACAGGCAGGCGGAGGTGATTGGACAACGGGGAACGAGACACAGGTGAACACAATGAGGGCGGGGCCAGCAATCACACAGAAGGAAACAATCAGGACCAGGGCAGACAATCACAGCGAGACAGACGACACAAGGACTTCCAAACAAGACACAAAACAAGACACAAACTCCAGATCATGACAACTAGACTCAGTCAGGTATATAGAGGACCAGGACTAGACTGAGGTCTAGAGAGGATCAGGACTAAACTGAGGAATATAGAGGACCAGGACTAGACTGAGGTCTAGAGAGGATCAGGACTAAACTGAGGAATATAGAGGACCAGGACTAGACTGAGGTCTAGAGAGGATCAGGACTAAACTGAGGAATATAGAGGACCAGGACTAAACTGAGGTCTATAGAGGACCAGGACTGATCTATACTGTATCACCTAGTAAAAAAAAATGTTATTTTGCTCAATGAACCTCTTAAGGGCGTGTCTTGTTTTTTAATGCTCATCATTTCTATACTATTGAGAATAATCACTCCTAAAGGTGCGTTCACACCAAAAGCGAAACTATTTTTTCGCGAGACCGAATCCCATGAAATGTCAACATACAGACGAGTGTGGCTGCGATAGACGCAATATTTTTCCGGGCGGCGCGTTTGGGGCGACGCGATGTGGGCGACACGCGTTTACAGCGGCGCGTTTTCAGCGGCGCAATTTTCGCCCCGAGTTGAAATATTTCTACTTTGAGGCGGTCATCTCGCAACTCGGGCCAATCAGCTCTTGAGTTCCGCTCTCGTAGCGCTGGAAGCGGAAGGCTTCCAGGCGTAACAGTAACTTCATCGGTGAAAGTGACCGAGCTGAGTGAGTCTACGGATGATGTCATGAACCCAAACACGAGGGCTTTAGTGTGTGGGATGTCCACAACAAATATAAAGCAGAACTAGTGGTTAGTTATTCTGGTGGATGAAGGAGAATAGGAGATGATAACGGTCTTTACGGAGACGAGACAAGGAGATAAGCCCCGCCCCTCGCGGAGCGTCTCGACGCTTATGGCGAGAACACAGTGAATGGTCGAACGAGTAAACTCACGCGTTTTGGGCGACGCGAAAAATAGTTTCGCTTTTGGTGTGAACGCACCTTTACTTGCAGTATATGTGCGCATTGCATCCTGTAACATACAGGGACAATCTCGTGCTATTTGAACAATAGGGGACGCATGTAGTGCCGGAGATACGGAGTCGGAGGCGGAGTATTCAGGATCGAATTCCAATCTTTAATATCCATCCAGGAAGAGAACCTTAACAACACAACTGCCTAGCATAGCGAGTTAGCAGGAATCCCCTGCCTCAACCCCTGTGTTACCACTTAATCAGTCCGTGTGGCAACACTATTCCTAAAGGTGAATTATGTTACATTACGTGTCACCACACAAGCCCCCCCAGAATTCACACATAAACAAAATCTGCGTGGCGGGGAGGAACAACACGCCGACCACAACGACTCCTAATAACCGGAGTTGGTAAAGCGACTCCTTCCTGTGCGGTCCCCGTAAGAGGAGGGACCGGAACAACAGGTCTAGCACCCGTGACAGGAGTCAAAGCTGGGGGGCGGCCCCTTCTCGGCGGCCTAGCGAGCACCACCGGTTGGCCCAAGTCCAAATGAGCAGCCTTCACCCGATCGACCGAGATGTGCTCCGCCTTGCCACCCAGGTCGACCACCAGGTGCTTATCCCCGTGCTCCAAGACCCTGAAAGGTCCATCATAAGGAGGCTGCAGGGGACCTCTGTGTGCGTCGTGGCGGATAAAAACGTGCCCAGCCGAGCGTAGATCCGTGGGCACCTGAACCCCCGGAGTACCGTGCTGAGTAGTAGGTACCGGAGCGAAAGCCTCCGCGCGTGCAGCAAGAAAGCCGGCTGGGCCCTCGCCGACCAGGAGCCGACGCCGGGAGGAAATCCCTGGAACCCTCAGCGGCTGACCGTAAACCATCTCCGCCAGAGCACTGCAGATCCTCCTTGGGCGCGGTACGCAACCCCAGCATCACCCAGGGCAGCTTGTCGACCCAGTTGCCGTCCGTAAGGCTGGCCTTAAGGGCCGCCTTCATGGAGCGATGGAAGCGCTCACAGAGGCCGTTAGCCTGAGGGTGGTAAGCGGTAGTCCTGTGCAGCTTAACCCCCAGACCGTCAGCCACCGCGTTCCAGAGCTCGGACGTGAACTGCGAGCCCCTGTCCGAGGAAATGTCTGATGGGGTGCCAAAACGACACACCCACGTTGCAATGAAAGCCCGGGCAACGTCTGCGGCCGACGTCGACCCGAGCGGAACCGCCTCCGGCCAACAAGTCGTCCTGTCCACCATAGTGAGGAGGTATGAGAAACCCTGAGAGGGAGGCAACGGACCAACTAAATCAATGTTCACATGGTCAAACCTCCTCTCCGGCACCAGGAAACGCTCCAAAGGGGCCTTGTGTGGCGGTGCACCTTAGCGTTGACAAGCCACGCACTCCCTGCCCAAGTCCTCACGCCTTTTTAAGTCCATGCCAGACGAACTTTGTGGCCACCAAACGCACTGAAGGCTTAACGCCGGGGTGCGATAGGCCGTGCACTGCCTCAAACACCGGGCGCCTCCAGCAGGCGGGGACGACAGGCCGCGACAGGCCCGTAGAAACGTCACAAAGCAGAGTGATGTCCGCGTCGCCGAACACCACGTCCTCCAAGCGCAATCCAGTGCTCTCCAACTTCAGAGCCTGGACGCCAGGGTCAGCGACCTGGTCCGCCGCCATGCGCGTATAATCCAGGCCCAACTGGACGGCACCGATGACGACCCTGGAGAGGCAATCAGCCACCAGGTTTGACTTGCCAGCCACATGCTTAATGTCCGTGGTAAACTCTGAAATGTACGAGAGCTGCCGCTGCTGACGCGCCGACCAAGGCTCCGCCACCTCCAGCAAGAAACGGAAGTGCCGCACGGCCAAATAAAGACCCATGAGTTCACGGTCAAAAGCGCTGTACCTGCGTTCTCTGGGCGTAAGTTGGCGGCTGAAAAAGGCGAGCGGTTGCCAAGCGCCCTCCACCCACTGTTCGTGCACCGCGCCGACCGCGTAGTCCGACGCATCTGTAGTGATAGAGATGGGTGCCGTGGGTGATGGGTGTGCCAACAAAGCCGCCTGCGCCAACGCGGCCTTGACCTCAGTAAAAGCCCCCTCCGTTTCCACCGTCCAGTCGATCGCCTGGACGGGGGTCTTGCCTTTCAAAGCCTCATACAGCGGCCGCATGATGTGGGCCGCTCGGGCGATAAACGGTGATAGAAAGTCACCATCCCCAGGAACTCCCGTAGCGACCGGACTGTGAGCGGGCGAGGCAAGCCGCGACAGCCTCCACCATCGCCGGCAGGGGTGTCGCACCGCTGTCTGTGACGCGGTGTCCGAGGAAGTCAATGGCAGACAGCCCGAACTGGCACTTTGCAGGATTAATGATTAATCCATGATCGCTGAGCCGCGTGAAAAGGGCACGGAGGTGGGACAGGTGCTCTTCCACTGAAGCGCTGGCGACGAGTATGTCGTCCAGGTACACAAACACGAACGGCAGGTCCCGTAGCACAGAATCCATCAGGCGCTGGAATGTCTGAGCGGCGTTTTGAGCCCAAAAGGCATCCGCAGGAACTCAAAAAGCCCAAAAGGCGTAATCACCGCCGTCTTGGGAATGTCTAGAGGGTGCATGGGCACCTGGTGGTATCCACGCACCAGGTCCACTTTGGAAAACACCTTTGCGCCGGCCAGATGCGCCGAAAAGTCTTGTATGTGCGGCACCGGATAGCGGTCGGGCGTAGTGGCGTCGTTGAGCCGACGATAGTCCCCGCACGGGCGGAATCCGCCGTTCGGCTTGGGAACGACGTGCAGCGGAGAGGCCCAAGGGCTGTCGGAGCGGCGGACGATGCCCAGGCGCTCCATAGTCGAAAACTCCGCCCTCGCCACAGCCAGCTTAGAAGGGTTCAACCGCCGGGCCCTGGCGTAGACAGGAGGACCCTCCGTCGTGACGTGGTGCTCCACGCCATGCTTGGTAGTGAGTGCAGAAAAGGTGGGTAACGACAGGTCTGGAAACTCAGCCAAAAGTTTAAGAAAAATGTCTGACCCTGACAGCGAGCTCGACAGTCCGTCGTACGCTGCGCTGCCGAGTGTGCACACCAGGGAGGAAAACGTCAAGGCGTCAACCAAGCGTTTATTTTTAACGTCCACTAACAGTCCATGGGCACAAAAAAAATGTCCGCTGTCACAAACTCCCAGCTGAAACGCTGACCCCCGATGCACAAACACATAGGCCGCACGCCGTATGTGCGAATGGGGGCGCCATTAGCCGTCGTCAACCGCGGACCATGCTCTCCACGAGCGACGTCTTCCCTCGACGCAGGAACTACACTCCGCTGGGCGCCCGTGTCACACAGAAAAAGGGTCTTCGAAATGCTGTCGTTGATAAAAAGGAGCCTGCCCGTGCCGCCCACGCTCACGGCCACTACTGAGCGCGGGCCTCCGTTTCGGAGGTTTGTAGCTGCATGGAGCGATGCACTTCTTTGCCTTTGTCCCGAAACGTGCGTGGTAAAAGCACTGTCCGGTGTCTCCACGCTGATTAGACATAGGCGCCCGCCCGCCACGCCGTCCTGCCTGTAAACGGGCCGCGGCGTCACAGCTAACGCCTCCGCCTCAGGCTCTCGTGCCGCCAGGAAAGCGGTCCGCCTCCTCAGCCAAGGCGCGGGGTCTGTGATGGCCGTGTTGGCCAGCGCCGTCTGGACCCGGGTGGCAAGCGGCGAGGAAAACCTCCATGAACAATATCTGGGGATCTTCCCCCCCGAGCAGATTCAGCATTTTCTCCATGAGATGAGACGGTCTGCTGTCCCCCAGGCTCTGAATGTCAAGAATCTGGCGTGCTCTCTCCTTAGCAGATAAGCTAAATGTCTTAAGGAGGAGCTCTTTAATCGCCTCGATTTGCCCTGTAGCGGGGGAGCAGCGATGAATCCCACCAACCTGGACGATGTGGAACTTCCCAGCGCCGTTACCACTAGGTAGTATTTTGCGTCCCCGTCACGGACCTGACGGCAGGCGAAGTGTGCCTCCACGTGGGCAAACCATGCCTCCGCCGCATGCTCCCAAAACTCCGGCAACTTTACATAAACATCACGCTCTGCCATGTTCACTAAGTTTCTGGAAACTTTCCTAGAAACGTCAGGGTCACCACTGTAGTACCGGAGATACGGAGTCGGAGGCGGAGTATTCAGGATCGAATTCCAATCTTTAATATCCATCCAGGAAGAGAACCTTAACAACACAACTGCCTAGCATAGCGAGTTAGCAGGAATCCCCTGCCTCAACCCCTGTGTTACCACTTAATCAGTCCGTGTGGCAACACTATTCCTAAAGGTGAATTATGTTACATTACGTGTCACCACACGCAACAATAATTCGCCAAAGTTGGGCGTTTTGGGCATTCTTGGCTTGAATTTGTCATTTTTGCTATTATACATTTACGGATTTCTCCCACAAAATTTATCCCATCGACTTCATTCTTGTTCAGGGATAATCTAGAGGCCTTAAAGATGAATAGTTATTAGATTGGTGACTTTTCACCTGACGTTACCTCGCGTTATGTGTACTACAATATACGCCCACTTTCTATAATTTATTATGTTCTAGACCAGCGGTCCCCAACCTTTTTTGAGCCACGGACCGGTTCCGTGTCAGAAATTATTTTCACGGACCGGCAATATAAATGACGTAATAAATATGACGTCATACAAATATACGAAGGGCATAAAGTGCCAAAACTACAACTCCTCATTACGCCGAATGAGTGTGAGCCGTGCGCTTGTTTACCTGCAACGAGCCGCTAATGGAGACGACGACACAGACGTGTGTTTGGTCCGCTGCTCCTAACCGAGTTCTGGTCGCTGTCATTAGAACAGGCAGAGTTGTTGTGTGAAATGTCCCTTAAGGCCACCGTCATTTGCATCTCGAACACATTTTCTTCTAGCTCGGACGGGCTCGATTCACCGGGTGGGTTTGTTTACAAATGGGTTGCAGGTCTATTCTTTTGCAGTCGGGTCTTTTGTGGTTGGAGTACCGCTCAAACTCTTTTAAAAGCCTCTTCCACCCGGTCAACGTCTGACACATGTAGAATATTCCGCTGTTCACTCGCCCACACAGCAGCGACTTTATCGGCCAACTTGAAAACAGTTGTCATTTCCCTGAAGTGACAGAATTCATTGAGCAGGTTGAATATGTTTTAAGATTCTTTGTCACTGAAATATGCCGCCAGCAGAGGGTTCGGCGCGTGAGACTCGCCTGCAGCGATAAACCCGAACTTTAAGACTCCTGAACGCGGCTCAGACGGACACACGGGTGGATCCGGTCCTTTTTCAAAATAATATCTTTTTCCGACTGATTAAAAAAAAAAAACAAAAAAATTTTTATTCACTTTTTTTCCGCGGCCCGGTTCCAACCAAGCCGTGGACCGGGGGTTGGGGACCCCTGTTCTAGACTGTTGCTTTAACTAATCCAATCCTACCCAATAAAATCATGCATGATGCCAGTCAAGGCCTGAACACATTTACATGAAAAACATTAGAATATGTGATAGGAACACCGACAACAAAAATTAAATGACAAGTTTTACACCATAATATTATCTACTTAGACCGTAATGGGCTAATTCCTTGCATTTTTTTGTACATGTAATTTACATGACATGGTCTAGATCAGGGGTCACCAACATTTTTGAAACCAAGAGCTACTTCTTGGGTACTGATTAATGCGAAGGGCTACCAGTTTGATACACACTTAAATAAATTGCCAGAAATAGCCAATTTGCTCAATTACCTTTAACTCTATGTTATTATTAATAATTAATGATATTTATCTTTGTGGAAACACTGATCATCTTCATGATTTCTCACAATAAATATATATAGAAACAGATAAATATCAATATGCAACACTTTATTTTTATATTTTCTCTAAGTGCACATCTTTCAAATTGAACATTTTTAAATGATCACTTCTAAGACAGTCTTGTGAAATCACAATATCCCATTTTAACTAGCTAGCCACTAACATTTTTTAACAAATCATGAATTACTTTGCACCATGTTTGTACAAATAATAACTCATGTAAAATACAAAAGTCAACTCTCAAATTTTTAAATAAATCATGTCACACTTTGAACTGGACACCAAATTTGTTATCTGTTTCTTTGTCAGTTAGTGGGAAGCCTGGCATTGCATGCTGTTAACTAGTGTGTTGTACTCTGGTGTGTAACTTGACACTGCAACTCTGAGTGAGTCCTGCAGATGTGCATCAGTGAGGCGTGTTCTGTGTTTGTTCTTGATGAAGTTCATGTCAGAAAAGGCTGATTCACAAAGATAAGTTGAACCAAACAGGCTTGCAACCTTCATAGCTGCTGCGCATACACCACTGTACTTTTCTGTGTCAACAAGGCACCAAAAGTTTGGTGCAGCCTGGTGGGCTTTGAGGTGGAGGTCATTTTGCAGTGTTACAATTTCAATCTCCACCTGTTCAGCATCCAGGCTGAATGTTGCACTTAACTGCTCAGCAATGCATGATATGTCCACGTTCATGAAAGGATTAGAAATGAACGACACACATGGCTCAAGCTGATCCAGGTCACAAAACCTGTTCTCAAACTCTTGCCCAACTCTGTTTATGACCTGAGAGTACTTTTCTGCAACTTTGTCAAAAGTCTCAGATGCAGAAGCATTGTCTTTCAGCACCATCTGCACAGAGGGAAAGTGCAGCACTTTTTTACTCTGTAAATGCACAGAGAAAAGGTTCATCTTAGCTTTAAATGCATTTAAAGCACTTATCATATCGGCGATAGTTTTACCTTTGCCTTGCAGCTCACAGTTCAAACTGTTCAGTTTTCCAGTAATGTCCGTTAAAAATGCAAGGTCAAGTATCCACTCAGTGTCCTCCAGCAGCACGGTGTCCTCACCTCTGGACTGCATGAACTCTTTGATTTCACCCAAAAGTGACAAAAAACGTTGCAAAATTCGTCCCCTGCTGAGCCATCGGATTTCTGTGTGTAGTAGCAGGTCACCATATTCAGCTGACAGCTCCTCCAAAAGTACCTTGAATGTCCTGTGCTGTTTAGCTCTGGAGCGGATGCTGTTTATGATCTTCACGACGGGAGTCATTACGTGCTCAAAGCAGATCACTTTTGCACATAAGGCCTGCTGGTGTATGATGCAGTGGTACTGCAGAAACTTTGGGAACTCTGGGTCAGCTTTACAGTGAGCAACGAATCCTATGTGTCGGCCGATCATAGCAGGAGCCCCATCCGTAGTCACTGATACCAGCTTTTCCAGCGGCACCTTTTTTAACCACCAAAAACTCCTTCACTGCGTTATAAATGTCAACTCCCCTCGTAGTTGTCTTCAGGGCAGTAGTGTCAGAAGTTCTTCTTTGTGGAGAAATCATCAAACACCATCCGGATAAAGACCATCAGCTGCGCCGTGCTGCTGCTGTCCACCGACTCGTCACACTGGATGCTGAACCACCGGCACCTCGCCAGATCACGGTCCAGCTGGTCGGTCAAGTTCCCAGACATCGCCGACACTCTTCTTACCATTGTAGTTGCCCGAGTTGAACATCGGAGAGACTGGAGAGTACATCGGTTCCATACTTCGTCTTCAAGCACAGTTTTAGCAATTATCATCATTGCTTCTTTGACAACCTCCCGTCTGTAAATGCCTTCTTTTCTTCATCAAGAATTGCGTAGCTCTAAACGAGGCTTCGTTGCTTTTGGGAGTTTTAACCGGTCTAGTGAAAAAGACTGCTGTTTGCACAAAGCTGCCTTTAACTCGCGGGCTTTTTCTGCGTGCAGTGCGCTGCCGGTGGGTAGTTAGCATGGTAGCTTGTGTGACACGTAGTAAAATGTCTCTCCACATTGTGCCGCTTTGCTATTGCCACAGTTGCCCGCAAATTAAACACACGCAGGATCCTTTCACAGTGGTAAAAAAACTCTACCTCCCATTCGTCGTGAAAATGATATGTTTTCTTTCTTTTTTCTGACATTTTTTGGGGTAACTCTTCTCCTCATATTAGCTGCGTCCGCTAACGTTAGCTTGTTTGTAAGAGCGCAACAAACGCTACGTTTTGGTCATGCGCACAATACTGACCTTTGAACTTTACTCGGTCAGAGTTCATTTATATTAAACACAAAAAACATTTTACATTTTAAGTGTTTATATATATATATTGTCATTTGTAAGTTACATGTAAGTGTGATTTAAACAAGAATAGCTAAATAAATAAATACAATTTAAAAAATAGAGGCAGCTCACTGGTAAGTGCTGCTATTTGAGCTATTTTTAGAACATGCCAGCGGGCGACTCATCTGGTCCTTACGGGCGACCAAGTGCCCGCGGGCACCGCGTTGGTGACCCCTGGTCTAGATTTTACGTGAATATGTTCACATAGTCACAGCGCCCCCTACTGGCTCAGCTGGAGTTGCTTGAATCTGCCATGAACTCGTCATGCTTGTTTCTAGTCACGCCCTGAGGATATCGACAAGCCTATTTTCACTCGTAGTCAAAGTGCCATCTGCGGTAAAACTTCCGGTGGGCCGGCGTCCCGCCAGCGCCCCCGACAGGCGCAGATGAGTGAGGACACGGTCATCGCTGCTCGCACCTTTAATTATTACCTTCGCATTGTAAATGCCGGAAGGTTATGTTTTGATCGCCGTGTATTTATTTATTTATTTATTTGTATGCGTGTTATTCGCAAAACTCAAAAAGTATTGAACCGAATCGCATGAAATTTGGTGGGATGATTGTTTATTATCCGGGGACCAGTTGATGAGATTTTGGGATCGATCGGGTCAAAGGTCAAAGGTCAAAGGTCATGAACAGGTCAAAATCTTTCGCAGAACTCAAAAAGTATTGAACCGAATCGCATGAAATTTGGTGGGATGATTGTTTCTTATCCGGGGACCAGTTGATTAGATTTTGGGATCGATCGGGTCAAAGGTTCAAGGTCAAAGGTCATGAACAGGTCAAAATGTTCTTGAATCGCATGAAATTTGGTGGGATGATTGGTTATTATCCGGGGACCATTTGATTAGATTTTGGGATCAATCGGGTCAAAGGTCAAGGTCAAGGTCATGGAAAGGTCAACATCTTTTTTTTACCATAGCACGATACATTTTTGTCCAATTGGCATGCAACTAATGCCAAAATGTTCATAATTCAATGCCCAATCTTGTGATATGCGAAGGTATGCGCTCTACCGAGTGCCCATTCTAGTTGTTGTTGTTATTGTTGTGTTTCTGTGGACAACTAGAGAGACACAAGTTTAAAGAAAAGTAGAGTCAGCAGATTGTTTCAGTTCATAGGGTTTGAGTTTCAAAGGTTACTCTTTGTGTGTGTGTGTGTGTGTGTGTAGGTGTGTGTGTGTGTGAGTGGACTTATCAGTTTGTCCACATGTAAAGTGAAATGACACGACAAAACAAATATCTGATCAAACACAAATTAACTACTTTTGGTTTGTAGGAGGAAGAAGAGGAGGAAGAGGAGGAGGAAGAGAAACAGGAACAGCAGGAGGAAGAGAAAGAGGAGGGGGAACAGCATGAGGAAGAGGAGTAGGAGGAGGAAGAGGAAAATACAGCACTCTCAACTACAAGGCCGGTTGACTCCTCCTCCTCCTCTTCCTCCTCCTCCTCCTCCTCCTCCTCCTTCTGCGTTTATATAAGTGTGTCCAGTGATCCAGAGTGCAGAATGAAACTTTACTCTGCAAACAGAGCCGGGGAACATGTCACCGATCAAAGGTTAAACACACACACACACACACGCACACATGCCATGCTGCTATACGATTGGCCGTGCCACGTGAGCCCGGGAGGCCCCAGGAGGCCACGCCCCCCTCAGGTGAGGGAGTCGGTGCTGCAGGCGGCTCAGACCTCCTCTCAATCGACGGGATGACGGAGGAAGAGTCCAGGAGGAGGAGCAGACGAGGTGACGGGCCGAGGAGCGGAGGAGGAGACGCAGACTACCAGTGAGTTAGGGGTCACAGGGGTCACATGGGTCACAGGGGTCACCTTGAGACGCTGGTACTGGTCCTGGTGTTTCTACTGGTTTACCAAGTGGAGTCCAAGTATATTTATTATACACTCGTATAACTCTTGTCTTTATGAAATGTGTATAAGTACATTAGTTACACACTTGTATAACTCCTGTGTTTATGAAATGTGTATAAGTACATTAGTTACACACTTGTATAACTCCTGTGTTTATGAAACGTGTATAAGTACATTAGTTACACACTCGTATAACTTCTGTGTTTGTGTCTTCTGACTCAGGACTTTAAATAGGAATTTTTGTATTTTGAGCAAAATTGAGAGACGGGATCCCATTTTGTGTGTTTAAATGTTGTTCTCTATTTTTGTGTTTTTTTCGTGTTTTTGTGCATTTTTCTATTATTTTATTTTTTGGTGTGTGTTATTTTGTATTTTGTGTTTTTTTTTGTTTGTTTAAATTGCTCTCATTTGTCTTTTCTTTGTGTATTTTTTCTTTTCTTTGAGTTTTTTGTGTATTTTCTTAGTTTTTTGTGTGTTTTTTGTATATTTGTGTCTGTTTTTGTGTGTGTTTTTGTTGGTTGCAATGACTCAGACTAGTGAGCCTCCCAGAGACAACGTGGACTCTTATCTGTGCGGCCGGTTCACCGATGAGCCAATGAGTCATCGAATTTGTTTGAGGTCATTGAGAACAACTGAAAATACATTTTGAGAACTTGATTATTGATTCCGAAAGTTTGAGAGATTATTTTTAAATATATTATATCTGAACTTGAACGAGCCAAAACTAAATAGCCAGATTTTGATTTAATTTAACAGACGTGTTTCTTCTTTTTGCAGTTTTATCGAGCTCATCCTGACGATCGTCGTTTTATTTATGTCACAAGTCCAAAATGCGTGTTTTAAGATATCGCTTCTAAAATATAAACCTTCTGACCAACTTCTCTCGGATCCTTTTGCTTCGTGCTCTTTGAACCTTGTTGTCTTGTTGTCTTGTTGTCTTGTTGTCTTGTTGTAGTAGTTCTGATGCAGAAAACATGGAGGAGCGACGAACGTTCAGAGAGCAGGCCACCGACCAGGAGCTGTGGGGCCGGAGGAAACCAGTGTTGGTCAGGTTGGTAACCCCTGGTGGTCATTAGAGAGAATGCAGCTTTAATACATGAAGCATAGAATTCTATACAACCAGAGGAGTCGCCCCCTAATGGTCATTAAAGAGAATGCAGCTTTAACATATGAAGCATCTACTTCTATACAACCAGAGGAGTCGCCCCCTGATGGTCATTAAAGAGAATGCAGCTTTATCATATGAAGCATATACTTCTATACAACCAGAGGAGTCGCCGCCTTGGTGGTCAGGAGGTTGAATGCAGCTTTAACACATGATACATTGACTTATATACAACCAGAGGAGTCGCCCCCTGGTGGTCAGAAGAGAGAATGCAGCTTTAACACATGAAGCATAGATTTCTTTACAACCAGAGGAGTCGCCCCCTGGTGGTCAGGAGAGAGAATGCAGCTTTAACACATGAAGCATAGACTCATGTCAGCGGTGGCGTGATGTGTGAAGTCGTTCCTCCGTCTGCAGATCAAAGACCTTCGATCACTCGCTGCTGACTCAAGTCCAGACGGACCTGGACTGCAAGATCGAGAGGAAGAAGTCTCACTACAGCCAGGTGAGTGTTTTATTACCACTGGTGACATCACAGCGTCCCTTGTGACATCATTTCTGATAGGAGGTGTTAATCGGGGGTGTAACGGGACACAGAGTCCACCGTTCAGTAGTCATTGTTCTGTGTTTGGGTCACAGTTGGGTTTGTTTTAATAAGGAAAACAAAGAAAACTAAATAAATAACTTTTTTGTTCACATTTGAGGCGTTAACATACTGCCATAGAATATTCACATTGCGCAAGCATCACTCTGCATTATGTATTATGTGTGTGTGTGTGTGTGTGTTGTGTGTGTGTGTGTGTGTGTGTGTGTTTCAGCTTTCGAAGAGCAACTGCCAGTTCCATAAAATATTCAAGGAGATCAGCAAAGAGGAACAGCTCAGACAGAGTAAGTCCTTCATGATCACAACTGTCTGCTCCACCTTAAATATGGATGAGGGGTCAGAAAGGAGCCCTTTGATAGGTGGAGATCACCTGCCTTCAAGGACAATTACATAGTTTGTGGTGTCGTAGAAGTTGTTGTGCACTAAAGTAATTTTATTGTGATGCTTTATGAGGCCGTGGTTCCCTGGACCAGACCAGACCAGACCAGACCAGACCCCCGCTAAGACTCACAGACTGCACAGCGGCCTCTCTTTGTGCCTCTTGGTCGTTGCCGTCTGTCTCTGTAATTGTTTAGGTCCTATTTTTGTCATTTATTTTTCTGCGGTTGTGTCTCCTCTTTACCTAGGCACTTTGTGTCTGTTTGTAGTTTTGGTCTGTTTGTAGTTGTTTGGTATCTCTTTGTAGTTTCATTGTGTCTATTTTTAGTTACATTGTTCTTGTTGTAGTTATGGTGTGTCTCTTTGTAGTTTTGTGTCTGTTTTTAGTCATTGTGTCTCTCTTTGTAGTTGTTTTGTGTTTCTTTGTAGCTGTTTGGGTCATTTTTTAGTTCCAATGTGCCTCTTTGTAGTTGCATTGTTTCTTGTTGTAGTTATGGTGTGTCTCTTTGTAGTTTGGTGTCTGTTTATAGTCATTGTATGTCTCCTTGTAGTTGTTGTGTGTCTCTTTGTAGTTGTTTTGTGTCTCTTTGTACTAGTTTAGTGTCTTGTTGTAGTCATTGTGTGTCTCTTTGTAGTTTTGTGTCTGTTAATAGTCATTGTGTGTCTCTTTGTAGTTGTTTAATGTCTCTTTGTAGTTATGTTGTGTCTCTTTCTAATTATTTGATGTCTCTTTGTAGTTCTGTGTCAGTTAGTAGTTGCATTATGTCTCTTTGTAGTGGTGTAGTGTCTGTTTGCAGTTGTTTTGTGTCTTCTTATAGTCATGTTGTGTCACTTTGTAGTTTTGTGTCTCTTTCTAGTTATTTTATGTCTCTTTGTAGTTGTGTGTCTGTTCGTGGTTGCATTGTGTCTCTTTGTAGTCACAACCACACTTGTTAGCTCGGTGTGTTCATGTCCTGTCGATAGGCTGATGCCCCTCCCCCGTGTGTCAGGTTACACCTGTGCTCTGCAGAAAGACATCCTCTACCAGGGCCGGATGTTCGTCTCTGACCACTGGATCTGCTTCCACTCCAAGGTGTTTGGAAAAGACACAAAGGTACCGTGAACTGGGACTACGGTTGTCTTTCATCTCAAACATGGCGAGTCCAAAAGATTTGATCTGATGACAGATATTTGGCCTCAAGGATCAACGCCAATATGCATATTAACACAATATATACACAAATGTAACGACATCTATGACAGCGATGAGTGTTTCGGTCCCAACAAAGAGTAAAAGTAGTCCCTCTAGGGGCCAGCTGCTCATCCTGAGGTTTGTCCGTCCCAGATCGCCATCCCTGTGATGTCCGCCACGCACATCAAGAAGACCAACACCGCCATCCTGCTGCCTAACGCCCTGGTTATCGCCACCGCTAACGATAGGGTGAGGACCCCCCCCAACCCCAACCCCAACCCCACCCCACTCCCCCACACATTTCATTGGTTCCCTCTGCTTTGGGTGGATGACCAGGAGTGTCTGTGTGTCTGGTTGCAGTACGTCTTTGTGTCCTTCATGTCCAGAGACAACACCTACAAGTTCCTGATGTCCATCTCTCCCCACCTGGAGGTAGGACAAACCTCACACGTCTTACCCAGGAGAAATGAATGTATTTCATTATTTTCATGGCGTATTTGATGCTAAAATAAAGTTCTTTGAGCTTTTCCGTCCCATCAAATGAACCCACACACACACTCAGAGATGACGGGGCTTCCTAAATGTTTAAGTTATGTGTGTCTTCTGTAAGAGCCATTGTACGTTAAAGTGGTCGATACAGATGAATTCACTTAAACTGGCTGAAATATTTCAACCCCAAATAATCCAGAATGTAATTTACCCTTAAATTCTCTTGAATTTTCTTTAATTCTCTTAAAGTCTTTATGTATGTTTCTGAGTTGTAAAATAATAAATCCATCTATTGTTTAAAAACTCAACATGTTGAGAATAATTACTCCACATGTTGAGTAGTTTTATTCCAAAAACAGAAACTGTGAATTAAAATGTATTTTTTATTTATTTATTTATATAATTTTGTTTCATGAAAATGCTTTTATGTGTCTTATGTAAGTGTCATTGTATATTAAAGTGGTCCATACAGATGAATTCACTTAAACTGGCTGAAGGATTTTAACCCCTAATAATCCAGAATTGAATTGACCCCTAAATTCTGTTAAATTCTGTTAAATTCTGTTAAATTCTCTTGAATTCTCTTAACGTCTTGTTGTACGTTCCTGAGAGAGTTTTTAAAATGTCAGAATGAAAAGCAGGAAAATGTTCTTCTTATACTAATACTTGTGAATATCCCGATGTGATTGAATCTCTCGTCCAGGAGAAGAGTCCGTGCAGCAGCCCGGTTATATCGTCGGCTGCCAACAGCTTCAGAGGTCAGAGGTCACCCCTCACGCCTCGCTTCCCTCGGGTAGGACAAAGCACTTATTTGCTTTGGTTCTTCCAAATGAGTTTGAAAATAGTTATGGAAACATGATTGAGATAAAAAATGGCTGTTGATGTATATTTCTAATATATTCTTTTCGACTTAATGCGAACAAAACACTTGATTTATTGAGAATGTGAATAAAAAGTACGGCCATACAACTGCAGGAAGACGGCAGCTTTTCAATACATAAAGCCCTTCATAATTCTGCAGATCTTTTAGTTTCATACGCTGTGGTCAGTGTCTTCCTCTTGACTTCCTGTTCCTGCAGAGCTTTCCGGGTGAGTTCTGCGACCTGGGCGTGGCGGCGAGGCCGAGGAGGCGGGGCTTAGAGGAGAACAGCAGCTCGGATTCCCAGAGCGCCGACGACGACAAGACGGCTGGTGAGCCGCCGACCAATCAGAGGCAGCGCGGCAGATCACATGATAGAGCTTTGTGTTTTCTTTCACTAAAGGTGCAACAGTTGTATCTCTGAAGCAGAAAGAGACGATTGAATATTAACCGATACCACGAGAACAAACTTAAGAATAAGATATTAATAAAATAAAGCAGTGAATTGTGGCTTGAGAAGCATTGAGACTCATTCCAGCTGCTTTAAGCTGCAGAGAAGCGGTGAACAGTAGAGGGATGTAACGGAGCACCTGGACTCGGGTCTTGTTACCTGGTGGAGTCCATTTACTAGTGACACTAGTGACACCAGTGGCACCAGCACCCAGAGTCCGGAGGACTGGTTTTGAGTTTCCTGCTTCCTGTTCCTCTGCAGAGTTCTCCGCTGCTCCGCTTCTGCACGCCTTGAAGCAGCCGGGCGGTGCAGCGCCGCCCGAGCATCCGGACCTTCAGCATAAAGGGAAGAACCAGCACCAGAAGCAGAACCAGGACCAGCACCAGAACCAGACCCTGCACCAGAACCCAGACTGCAAGCAGCTGGACAAACGCCACGCCGGTACGAACATGAAACAGACTTCATACCTTTTGTAATCCAACACAACGAATATTTACTTCCTTTCCCACATTAATCTTTGAACCCCCACGAGTCAGACTCAAACAACAACGAGCCAATCAGGAATTTGGAAGCAAGAAAAGGAAACCAACAACAACAACAATGTCACCAGTATTTTGGAAATCTTCTTAAACGTACATTACTTTAAATGTGTTGGATTCCTTCATCCAGTCCTCACACAGCGATATGCACGTAGTGATGATATGATCAGATGTATTTTCATATCCTGTTTTGTTTTAAATGGTTAATGTATTAATTCTGCGTCGTCTGTGAATGAGATATATTATAACAATATATATTACAGAAGAAACTATTGAGGACCTAAAGCGGAGCCCTGTGGGACGCCACGAGTAACGTCAGGATACTTTTAATGAGCTTTATGTAATTGTTTGTCTGACAGTTTTATTTCACTAGTCAAACTGTCCTATAATTCATATTTCATCATCACAATCTGAATGTTTTGTTATTATAATAAAGTACATTATTACTATGTTGAAGATATGAAAGATTTGTACTTAGAGAAATAAAACAAATTATAAGCAATGCAAAATATAAATATATTTTTCAAAGCCATCAAATGTATCTGAGTATTAAATTGTTGACAGTTAATCTCTTTTAATCTTAGAGCAATCAAACAAAATGTTATTATCTATTTTTCTGTTTCTAGGCTCAGAGCTGAGGATTTACGGCCGAACTGTGAAACCAGTTTCTCTCAACACTCTGTTGTCGGTCTACCTGTTACTGTGAGTCCACTGCCATTCATTCATTTAGCCATTCTGCCATTCATTAATTTATTCATTCAATAATTCATTAATTTAGAAATTCATTTATTTTTTCATTCATTTATTAATTTAGTCGGTCATTTATTCATTCATTCATTTAACCATTCTGACATTCATTCATCCATCCATTTGTTCATTTCTTTATCCATTCATTTATTCATCCATGCATTATTTTAGCCATTCTGCCATTCATCCATCCATTAATTTATTCATTCATGTATTCATTCTGCCTTTTATTCATTCTGCTGTTTATTAATTCATTAATTCTGCCATTCATCCACCCATTCTGCCATTAATTTATTATGCCATGTATTAAATGAGTAATTCTGCCATTAATTTGTTCATTCAATTGTATTTTCACATTTTTCTGTGAAAATCAATAGATTTATTCATTCCAGTGATTCTTCATGCTCATTCGACTTCACTCGTTCATATAACTATGTATTCATTCATTTATTCATGAAACTAAACTATTCATTAAACATTCATCCCCTAATTCAGCTATTTATTGATCTCATAATGCATTTATTAACCAACTCCATCTTCTTTTTGATTACATTAAGTTTTACTATATACATTCACTCACTCCATCAGTTCCTTCTTTATTGATCGATAGCGTGTGTGTGTGTGTGTGTGTGTGTGTGTGTGTGTGTCCTCAGAGTGTGTGTCCTGGTCCTGTCTTCCTGTTACTTGGCCTTTAAGATCGTCTCATTGGAGCAGAGGCTGACGACGCTCGGCTCCGTCGCCGATTTCCCCGAACAGGAGTGAGTTCACACCAACAAAAAAATAATAATATAATTGTTCATACGTTTCATTCGTTAAAACAAGTGTATATAAATAATACTTTACATATTATTACACACCGCATACTGTGAAATGAGCTTAGTCACCGTGACGACCCCCACTGGGGAACATCAACGGTATACGAAATACAAGATTATATGATTTTGCGCTTCTTTTATTTTGAAATATTTGCGCCCTCCATTGTTTGTCTTTCGGTTGCCCAGAAACGACTTCCGACGGGGAAGCGGCGTGAACGCGGAGCTGTTCTCTGAACTGCTGACCATCAACCTGATGAAGCTGGAGAAGGTCAGCTTCCATCACAAAACCCCTGAACCCCAAATACCCACAATCCTCTTGGTCTATTTCAGTGGTTCTCCATGGGGTATACACAATATCTTCAAAAAAGTATTTACATTTGGCATCCATTTTAAAAATCCTTTTAATTTTTTTTTATTTAATTAGAAACAATTATTTAAAATATATACAAAATGGATTAGATCTTTTTTTTTTAAAGGGAAAAATATTAATCAGCTTAGCTTAGTATTAGGTGCAAAAACAAACCAACACCTGGATCGCCTTTGTTTACTCTGCACAACAAGGAAATATATATAATTATTGGACCTAATCGTCACAGTGAGGGTTTGTATCATAGCTTGCGTCTACATCTAGATCTTCACTTAACTTTTTATATCGGGTTTTTTTATGCTGATGTTATATTTATTGAATCTATTAAGATATATATAAGATATATATCATACAATGCTGTCAAGAAATATTCCCCCGAAAAAAGTTGTCTTGAACAGAGATAGGCTATCAGTTTCCCCCTGCTTCCAGTCTTTATACTAAGCTAGGCTATTTGCCTCCCAGCCACAGTGCTGCGAGTTCAAACCAGGTTACAGGAGCCTGAACGTTACATAATGACCATATGAATATCCGTTGCCCAAATGTGTTTTTAAAAAATATTTATAAACTGTATTATTATTACCTATTATTGTAAGGGTTACAGGTACTGGAACCCAAAAGCACGACACGAAAACAGGAATGCAGGAGGAGGCTTTTTACTTAGTGATTCAGGCAGGGTCAAAACCAGGTTGTCCGTCAAACAAGACAACAAATCCAAAAAGGGGTAGGAAAAAATCTTAAGTCGGGTCTACAGGCCAACA
Organism: Pseudoliparis swirei; assembly: GCF_029220125.1. Classification (NCBI taxonomy): domain Eukaryota; kingdom Metazoa; phylum Chordata; class Actinopteri; order Perciformes; family Liparidae; genus Pseudoliparis; species Pseudoliparis swirei. The sequence continues at coordinate 14,561,778 of NC_079394.1, forward strand.
GGGTCGTAACGGGCAGATCGGAATTAGTATTTAGGAATTCACTTGAGAGTTTGGCAATGACACACAAGACAATCTGGCAGAGCACAAGTGGAAGTGAGGGAGCTAAATAGTGAGGGACTAATGAGGGGATGGGCTGCAGGTGAGAAGGGCGTGAGGACCAGGTGAAGGTAATGAGGGACTAATGAGGGGATGGGCTGCAGGTGAGACGGGCGTGAGGACCAGGTGAAGGGAATGAGGGACTAATGAGGGGATGGGCTGCAGGTGAGACGGGCGTGAGGACCAGGTGAAGGGAATGAGGGACTAATGAGGGGATGGGCTGCAGGTGAGATGGGCGTGAGGACCAGGTGAAGGGAATGAGGGACTAATGAGGGGATGGGCTGCAGGTGAGATGGGCGTGAGGACCAGGTGAAGGGAATGAGGGACTAATGAGGGATGGGCTGCAGGTGAGACGGGCGTGAGGACCAGGTGAAGGGAATGAGGGACTAATGAGGGGATGGGCTGCAGGTGAGATGGGCGTGAGGACCAGGTGAAGGGAATGAGGGACTAATGAGGGGATGGGCTGCAGGTGAGAAGGGCGTGAGGACCAGGTGAAGGGAATGAGGGACTAATGAGGGGATGGGCTGCAGGTGAGACGGGCGTGAGGACCAGGTGAAGGGAATGAGGGACTAATGAGGGGATGGGCTGCAGGTGAGAAGGGCGTGAGGACCAGGTGAAGGGAATGAGGGACTAATGAGGGGATGGGCTGCAGGTGAGATGGGCGTGAGGACCAGGTGAAGGGAATGAGAGACAATCAGGTGAGGATGACAGGATCTGGAATGACAGGAGAGTTCATTAAGCATGCAGGCAGGATGAATATAACTGAAGGTGGGGAAATCGTGACAATTACTACGTCTGATTATAGAGTAAACTACATTTTGTAGTTTATATATACATTTCATTTTGCTCTAATTTTACTTTTTCTTTTTTTTTGACGGTTGCACCACCATCAATTTATTCAGGGTTGCATAGTATTCATATATTTATTTTTCTAAACTTTATTTGACACGCATTAGCCTCTCTATCTTTTATCTGGTTGTTGTCCCATTGATAATTTGTAAAGCACTTTGAATTTTATTTGATTTAATTTAAAATAGATAGATGAATACAGTTACCATGACATTGATTGATTGATTTGATTGATTGATGTCATGGAGCAGCAATGACCCAACGTCTCTCCTTCCAGGTGCAGAAGAACCTGCAGCGGCTGCTGGACGAAGCGACCTGAATGTACTGGAAACCAGTTTAATGTTTACAAACATATTCTGTGAATAATAATGTTATTGCGGTCGTTATGTTACAAAAACAGAGATGTATTAATGCATTAAAACAAAACCCTGTTAAAGTGTGCAGTGTAGCCACACCCATCTGTACAGTACTACAATAGTACTGCTTGGTGTAATAGTACAATAGCAGTATTTTAACGGTGTCCTCTTTAAGAAGGCAGTAACGGTATAACTGTATTTCTCTCTTCTTCTCCTGTTTTTAAATACCACTAAACTAGGAAAAGCTAAAGGTTAGAATAGTTTGTTCTTACATTTAAAAATGTTTTACCCAGAGCATCCTTGAACACACCGTGGTCAGAAAGCAAATTTTTATTAAATCACCTTTCTGATTGGTCCTTCCACCATATTGTTACTGACATGTCAATTATATACGAGAAGGACATTTATTAAAATGAGCATGTTTACTATCTCTATATGGACAGCACAGTGTCATTCCTCATTTGACCAGCAGAGGGCGCAGTGATGTGTTTCTGAACCTCACACTGTGGCTTTAAAGCTTCCACACTGTTGTTGGTCACACAGGTTTTCAACAGACTGTTACAGCGACGAAATATAGAAATTATACACAGAATTAATGATCAGATTGTAATTTCCTCTGTCTGGGATTAAAGTTGTATTTTTCCTGCAATGTTATCGCTTTGATTTGTTTTTCTGAATTTGCATAGCTATATAATAGATTATAAATATAGATAGAGTTCTTTATTTTTAAAAAAAGGATTTAAAAAAACACTTTTAAGGGGACTTTTATTTTAAATTCCATGTTTATTTCACAGTTGTGACACATCTGTTGAATATATATATATATATATACAGGCACGTGCACAGACATTTTGGGGGGCAGGTGCTCAAACCCAAAAAAAGGGCACCCATTCCCAAAAAAAAATTCGGACAGAGTTGAAGCATTACACTGATGATGCTGTCCTCGACCTGCGTTTCCTCTGGGCAGCATTAGAAAGCTAGCTTACATTTTCTTTATGAATAAAGATTAGTCTGTGAGTATGTGTGTCTCTGCCTGTGTGTGTGTACGTATGTTAGTGTATGTGTTTCTGTCAGTGTGTGTGTGTGTGTGTGTGTGAAGCGATGTATTAGTTTGCATGCATATCAGTGGAAGTTGAAGGGTAAATCATGTTTTATTAACAATTCCCAAATTATTTTCCAGATTTTTCCGGGTACCTGCTCTTTTTGTTTGATGAGAAGTAAACACGCCTGTAAATAACGCCATGAAGGGTTTATTGTTTTGAGTTGTTTGACTGTTTAGCATTTTCCTTATTGATTTTGATGTATGCCTTTTATATTGTATTGTTTGAATAAATATAGACGTTTTATACTACTTCCGCTTAACAGATAAATCAGACTTTTATTTTGAAAGGTTAAAAGGAAGCACACTTTTTTTAGGTTAAAATGCGAACTTTATGGTATAGATTACGGACAGATGCGCATTTTATAACAAGTTTAATAGTTGATTGGACCCGTATGAGGCTCTGTTAAGGTGGTGGTAAGGTGGTGATAGTTTACGAGTTTTAATTAATGTATTGTCACCTAAAAAAAGAAAATAAAGGAGAGTCACCAGCAGTAAGTCTTCACGCCAATTCATATGATCCATTACAACGCTTATTGCTGTCATAATACGCAGGTGAAACAACATATAACAAAATAATAAATAAGACTAGAGGACGCTTTTTACAATTCATAACAGCATTGTAGAAAAGAGAGATAACAAACGGCAAAGATACGTTGATCAGAGACGTATTTGTAATTATAATAGGCTACGTCAAATACAAACGTAATCTGGAGAGAAATACGTTTCAGTCAAACGTAACTGCAAATTGCATTTTAGGTCTGGGGGAACATAATTTTTGTGATACAGGGTTGACAGTTGTACACCCCCCGATAATGTCCCATGGCCGTTGCATTTCATATTTTCGGGAGTTGGGTTTTGATGTCTCTGAGTTAGGAGTTTAGTCTTTTGCCTATTTGATATTGTGTGTAGCATCCCGTTTCATTTTTTACTGAGGCACTGGATAGCTTCCCATCACTGGATCTACGTCGACACCGTTAAACACACAGGCAGATGCTGTGTTACTGTGTTTGGTGAGGTCTTGTGGAGCCGCCTGGTCGTCACCACGGAGCGTTTGGATCTGCAGAACAGTCAAAAGACAGGAAATCACCACAAATATTAGTTTGAAGCAGCCAAAAAGTTCTTTACTCACGAAGCTTACGCCTGAGGAGTTTTACCTGGAGAAGTGGAAGGGCTTATGAGCTGCCAGTCCTGTCTGGCTGAGAGGAGTGGATGAAGAAGAGGAAGAGAAGGAAAAGCAGCGGAAGTTCGTTGGCTGAATTATTCCGTTAGCTTTACCAGGCATCCGATTCTGATGGACGCGTTCAACACCAAGCCACAAGGTCAGCGTCATCAGTCCGTAGGTTTTTTATCTCTATGAATCGCTGCTTTGCTTTGTCAGTAATATTAGTTCACTTTACAGTCGTGCACGTTTCCAACTCTGTTCTATTGTCTGTTATGTTTTACATAAGCATCACGTTATATTAATATATTACATATGCCTTTGTCTGTACTCAAAAGTGACACACACACACACACACACACTGTTAAATGGCCACAAGACTTCCACCTGAAAAAATCACTCAATAAACCATGAAGCCTCTCACAGAAATGTCGCCCTCGCCTAACTTTGGTAACGAGTAAGAAAAAACACATCATGAATCCCTCCACACCTACAAACTGAACCTGCCGAGCTTTACAGTGTATGCAACGTGATGACGGGAGGCCGCTGTTCAAGACCTCTGAACCAAAGTGTTGCTGCATTTTTCTTCTTTTCTTTTCTTTTCTTTTATTTGTATGTCTTTAGTAAAGCTTCTCATCCCAGCGCACATTTAAATTAATAGATTCACGATTGCATTTTTAAATGATTGTTTTCAGAGAAAACAGTGAAAGAGTGTCACACTGTCCCAGTAAAGTCACCGTAAACCAGTGTCATCATGATGAGGTTGTGTTGCTTCCAACTCACACACTTTTTAACTTTTTAGTTGAACTGGTTAAACTGGTTGAAACTGGTTGAACTGGTTTAAACTGGTTGAACTGGCTAAACTGGTTGAACTGGCTAAACTGGTTGAACTGGTTAAATTGGTTAAACTGATTGAACTGGTTAAACTGGTTCCTGTCGTTCTTTCTCCTGCAATTACTTGTTCAGTTGTTGGCTTCAGCATCAAGCAGTCGGTCAGAGAAAGCAGCTGTTGTCTCCTATGCAAACGATGCTGAACACGCACACACACGCACACACCCACACACGCACGTGCACCCACACACACGCGCACCCACTTCGCCTCTCTGCGTGCGAGACGCGCATTCACAGAGACGAGCCTCTGTGTGAATGTCTCAGTGTGTCACCATGTGATGACAAATCTCTTTGTCTTATGATGCCACCACACACACACGCGCGCGCGCGCAAAAGCGCGCTCATTAAGTGGTTCAACGTGTATATTTCTGATGGTTATATATGTGCCACTCTTTGTTGACATTTCTGAAGCTTTTGGAAGATTGTCAGTCGGAGCATGCGCAGTGGGTTCACTGAACGTACAGACTCGTGGTCATGTGATCTAAAAGTGTCGAGGTAAATGATATGTCCCTGTCTCATCTCTCTACGAGTGTCCTCCCTGTCTCTTCCTCTCCTTTTCTCTCCATGCGCCATGGGACGCGTGCCAAAAGTTTGGCACGTAATGGACATCACTTCTCCCCCATCCTCCTCCTCCTCCCCCTCCTCCACCTCTCCGCCGGCCGTGTTCCCGACATGTTGCGGGACATCTCGAGAGTCCAGAGGAAGGAGGGGAGAGAGAGAGAGAGAGCGAGAGAGCGAGAGAGAGAGAGAGAGAGATGACAATACACCGTTTGAGTCACCATCCGAAGGGACGACCCGTGGATGGATGGACAGATGGACACATAGAGAGGGAGAGTTGTCCTTTACGCACACTACGCACAGATGGCGTGTCGAGAGGAGTAAATAACTGTGTGTATGTGTAACTTTAGTCCCTATAGGTTTGGTGACCTCTTCCTGACCTCTCGGTGCTAAATGCTGCGGCGCTGCTGCTCGGACTTCCCCGCAGCTTCTCTTTGGGAGGTGTTTATTTCCCGGTAACCGTTCGTCTCCCGGTGCGTCCGGTGAGCCTGAGACTCTCTCTCTCTCTCTCTCTCTCGCTCTCGTGTGCGGACATGTCGGGACAGAAACCGTCGTTGAAGAGCGGCGGCTCCCCACAGAGCCGCTTCCAGGTGGACGTTGTGACGGAAGCGGCCTCCTCCAATGAGGGCTCCTCCAAGCCGCAGCCCGAGGAGTCCAAGAGCCGGCTGCGGGTGGTGGGCTTCCTGGACTCGGTGGCGCTGGGCAGCGCCATGGACATCGGGCTGCCGCCGGACGTGTCCCACGACCCGGAGGCGGCGCGGAGCGACTCGGTCAGCCTCCACTCCACGGGCACCGGACACACGCACATCTCCGACAGCCACTCCAACACCTACTACATGAGGACCTTCGGACACAACACCATCGACGCGGTGCCCAACATCGACTTCTATCGGCACACCGCCGCCACTCTCGGGGAGAAGCTCACCCGGCCGTCGCTGTCGGAGCTGCACGACGAACTGGACAAAGTAATAAAAAAAACAAGCATAACGAAATGTGACGTCGTCACTCAAGATAACTAAACCTTTAACTCTGACATGTCGACCACGTGAAAGAAGATGTTGTATGTTCTGGAAATGTATGAACATGAGCATATATAACGAGCCTCATATGCATATTTAAACATAATATTTCAGAAAAGTTGACATTTTTTAATCTAGGCCTAGGGGAAGTCTCATGTTGTTATTATTATTATTATTATATTATTATTATTAGAGTTTTTCAAGTAAAAGTTCAGCGTTAAACATTTTATTAGTAGTTAGTAGCCTACATATTTTCAGTTTAATAAGTTCCTAAAATTAATTTTAAAAGTCACTTATATCAAACACCCGCAAAAACATGACAAACATTCTCACTTTGGTGGTTTATTCTTAAAATTGATTATTTAAAGAAACATTCACTTCACTTCCCTCCGTGGGATCAGTGACATCACTGGAGGCATGACCCCAACACACACACGCTCGCACACACCCACCTACACACAAACACACGATGCTGCCTCGAAGAACTGCACAAATTAAAACCACCAAAAACTAAATATGACGTCATCACTAAAGATAACTTTAACTAAACCTTTAACTCTGACATTTCATCCAAAGTTGTATGTTCTGGAAATGTATGAACATGAGCACGTAATAATAATAATATTAATAATAATAATAATAGTAACAATTATAATAATGAATGCCTCATTTGCCTATTTGAAGATAATATTTCAGAAGACGGGAAAAAAAATTGCTCTTAATTTAATTAATCAACTGAAAGAAGTTTCATGTTGTTATTATTATTTATTCATTTTTTAATTATTATTATTATGTAAAAGTAGTTTTTTTTGTAAATATTTTAGTTTGAAGTTCCTAAAATTCATTTAAAAATGCATCAAATAGCTCAAAGACCTGCAGGAAGATATTGGTGATATGGATATATAAATAAATATATAAATATATATATATAATATCTTGCAACATGCTTAAAACATTCTCGCTTTTGCCGTTTATCGTTTCATTTCGTTCATTTATAGACGTACGGTGTAAATCATAGACATTCACTTCACTTCCCTCTGTGGGATCAGTGACCTCACTGGAGGCATGAACCCCGACACACACACACACACACACACAGACACACACACACAATGCTGCCTGTCATGGCCCTCGCCACGCGCCCACTCCTCCGATGGAGGTAGCCATGACTTAGACCTCATTGTGCATTGATTACGCAGCAGTAAAAGTATTGTTACAGAACTCATATGTGCACGACTCCATATACAAACACATATAGTATACACAGTACACACAGTATACATAAACATGAGTGAGTGGTGGGCAGGAATGTGGTCCTATACATGTGTGTGTCGTACTGCAGTGTCATGGTCACGCGTGAGCAACATTGTTGTGGTTCACCAGCAACGGGTCAATAATAGCTTCATTTTCTATTTTTAAACAATAAAATAGAAGAAATACATCTCATGTAATTTACAAATACGGTCCAATTAAACAACAACAACAAAATAATAATACAATTAAAATGGGTGGTCAAACGTACAGTATATATTCTTTTTTATAATATACTTTATATATAAAATAATAATAAAACAATCACAATTTTTAAATAATTATAAAAAATTATATACACTGTACGTTTGAGCACCAATTTTATAATTTTATTTTGATGGTATTTTTATTTTTTTAATATATATATATATATACTGTATATATGTATATATATTATACTGTATTTGTAAGGGCCAACTTTATTATGCTATTTTAATATCGTTTTATATATATATATATATATATATTATATATACCGTACGTTTGAGCGTACATTTTATTATTTTATTTTAATTGTATTAATCTTTGTTCTTTGTTGTTCGTTCAACTAATCTGGAAGAATCCCGCTTAGTTTGGCGAGTTAGTCTTAAAACATATAAGAAGGCCCTCCGTAATGCCAGAGCAGCCTATTACTCATCAGTTATAGAGAAAAATAAGAACAACCCCAGGTTTCTCTTCAGCACTGTAGCCAGGCTGACAGAGAGTCACAGCTCTGTGGAGCCGAGTATTCCTATAGACCTCAGTGGTAATGACTTTATGAACTTCTTTAATGAAAATATTTTAACTATTAGGGACAAGATTAATAATCTCTTGCCCTTAACCAGTGCCAATCTGTCCTCAAGTGGAATGGCCTTGAAAATCATTTATCTGGTGATGTGGTTTCTGTATACGGCATTACCCTAGCAACACCACTGTAAAGAATCTCAACGTTATCTTTGATCGGGACTTGTCCTTTAACTCCCACGTGAAGCAAAGCTTAAGGACTGCATTTTTTTCATCTACGTAATATTTCAAAAATCTGACAAATCTTGTCTCAAAAAGATGCAGAAAAAATTGGTTGACGCGTTCGTTACTTCTAGACTGGATTACTGCAACTCCTTATTATCAGGCTACTCTAATCAGTCTCTTAGGTCCCTCCTGTTGATCCAGAATGATGCAGCATCAGACCCTATGAGATGTCATAGATCCTATCTGCCTGATGGATCATCCAGGTCTGGATCGTGGAATATGCCTACTCCCAACTACGTCATGGCCCTGCTGAGACTCCGCCCACTCCTCCTCTCTACCTCCATCTTCCTGATGGATCGTGGAGGTCTCGATCGTAGAATATGACTACTACCAACTGTTCATACACTCTGTCATATTCATTGATTGTGTTGTTACTGTGTTTTGATTTGTGTATAATAAATTAATAATTCCTTCTGTACACATTACATCTATTGCACCTGTCCATCTTGGAGAGGGATCCTCCTCTGTTGCTCTCCTGAAGGTTTCTTCCCTTTTTTCCACCGTGAAGGGTTGTTTGGGAGTTTTTCCTGATCCGATGTGAGGTTTTGGGACAGGGATGTCTATGTGTACAGATTGTAAAGCACTCTGAGACAAATTTGTAATTTGTGAAAATGGGCTTTCCAAATAAACTGAATTGAATTGAATTCTTTAATTGGACCGTATATGTAAATTACATGAGATTTATTTATCCTATTTTGGAGTTTAAAAAGAAAAAAGAAAGTGATTATAAATCAAATGTATATATTTAAAAATACAAAAGGTTCACTTTGAGCTTATCGTTCTCCTCAAATTAAAAACCCTAAATCAGCATGTGGACCTCGGAGACCCGGTGTATATATATATATATATATATATATACATATATATGTATATATTAGGGCTGTCAGCGTTAACGCGTTAATCTATGACATTAATTTGGCCGCGTTAACGCACTAAAATATTTTAACGCAATTAACGCAACTTTGTTTACTTCCGGTGTTCGTTGAAGTTTTTACACTCAAACCGAGTGTCAAACCGCGGCAGTACGGTTTAACACTGTTTCCGTTTTTAAAACAATAATTTTGGCTGTGATTGGTTGTCAGGATCCATTTGAGGACGGTCTGACCAATGGCGAGGAGCCGTCGGCGGCTGAGCTGGCGGCGGCTCTGGCGGCGAAGGAGGCGAAAGGAGGATCCATCAAGTTCGGTTGGGTCAAAGGAGTCTTGGTGAGCGTCCTGCTCAAGAATATTCCTCTTCTAATGGAATCCCCATCACATGTTTCATGTGTGTGTGTGTGTGTGTGTGTGTGTGTGTGTGTGTGTGTGTGTGTGTGTGTGTGTGTGTTGCAGATCCGATGCATGCTGAACATCTGGGGTGTGATGCTCTTCATCAGGATGTCCTGGATCGTTGGACAGGCTGGAATCGGTTGGTACAAATGAGACTTTAGGGTATTTTCTTCCTGCAGCTCAGCCAATGAGAATGCACCATTTCTCCGAAGGTGTTTTACTCAAAGGATACAAAAGCAAAACAAACACGTTTAAATATCTTCTTTTTTAAACTCATGTTTACAATGTTTACTGAGGGAATAAATCAAGAGAGAAGTAGAGTAATTATATAGACTTCTATACAACCAGAGGAGTCGCCCCCTGGTGGTCAGTAGAGAGAATGCAGCGTTAACACATGACGCTTATACTTCTATACAACCAGATGAGTCACCCCTGGTGGTCAGGAGAGAAAATGCAGCGTTAACACATGAAGCATACAACCAGTGGAGTCACCCCCTGGTGGTCATTAGAGAGAATGCAGCTTTAACACATAAAGCCTAGACTTCTATACAACCATAGGAGTCGCCCCCTGGTGGTCAGGAGAGATAATTTTACGGACACATCCTTTGAACAAGTTGGGCTACTGCGTCTTTATTTGTTTTGTTCGTGTGCCACAGGACTCACCATCGCGGTCATCCTGATGGCCACTGTGGTCACCACCATCACTGGTCTGTCAACTTCTGCTATAGCAACCAACGGCTTCGTGCGAGGAGGTGAGGCGGCCATTTTACTTTGAGCTTTGGTCAGTTCATCAACCTGCATTCTTGAAAACTCCGTCACCTACAACTAAAACACATACTTTTTTTTCTTCCTGGATTACAGTTGTTGGTGGTTTACCTACAAAAAAGACTGTACTGTCTTTAGGGAAAACACTTATTTTTTCGGTTTAGTACGACATCATTGTTAGGTTGAAAATAAGTATGATCGTAATGATACTTAGGTTCCAGACGAAAATTTAAATAAGTCAATATTTACATTAATTTTCACTCGAGACCAGAACAATGGTCCCCCGTGTTAACATCCTGTGTCTGTTGGATCCATCCCTCCCTACTCGTATTTTATCAAACTATGATTGGAAACGTAGTTTTGTGAGTCAGAGGATTCTGAACAGAACAACAAAATACACGACTGTTCAAAAGTTTGGGGTCACCCAGACAAGTTGGTGTTTTCCATGAAAACTCAAACTTTTATTCATCAAATTAATTGCAAAATGAATGGAAAACATAGTCAAGACATCGACAAGGTTAGGAACAGTGTTGGGCAAGTTACTGAAAATTAGTAATTAGTTACAGTTACTAGTTACTTCTATTAAAAGTAATTTAATTACTTTACTCGTTACTGTATATCAAAAGTAATTAGTTACTAGGAAAAGTAACTTTTAAGTTACTTTTATGTCTGCTTTTTTAATGTAATGAACAGTACTGAACAGTCAAACACAATAAACATATTTTGTAGACCTATTTATTGCAATCAACAGGGCAACAGGCCTTCAAATCAAGCAGTAGTACAAAAGTCCCTTTTAATACTTAACTTTATACAAAATAACTGTCTCTTAGATGTGGATAGGGTCTTTGCACCTGCACATAATTTACAACTCACCACTACATTTTTGTCTTTAATTTCGAGCGAAAAGTAATGTCCATATTTCCAGAAGAGAAAGCTCATTCTATCCGCACTGTCGGCCATGATGTGGTTTAATGCTCATTGATTGATTCGATTGGTGTTTATTGTAGCGACCCTGTGAAGTGGCTGTCAATCACAGTGTGGCACCGTGCATGCTGGTCGAGGGGGCGGGCCTGTGATTGGCAGAGTAGAGGGGAGGCGGGGTTAACCTGCCGGAAAACGGGAGTTAAGGTTGGTTGACGGGAACCGTTGTTGTTGACGTTCGAGCTGCTGAGCTGAGAGGAGCACGCTGTCTGTAACATGTAAATCCGCATCATGTAAACACACTGTGTTGGTGGATGCCCAATAAAGTGAGGATTAATAACGTTGTCCCGTCTCCGTGTCATCAGTGCCATAACGTCCGAGACGTTACAATATCATTGCGCCACCAAGGTCCTGCGATGTCGGATCAGAAGCAGCTAAAGTAGGCCTAGCTTGTCTTCTTGTCTGCAAGTGTTCATTTTTCACAAAAGAGAGGAACGCGAGTAACGAACTCATTTACATTTCAGTAATTACCTTCGCATTGAAAATGCCGGAAGGTTATGTTTTGATCGCTGTGTATTTATTTATTTATTTGTATGCGTGTTATTCGCAAAACTCAAAAAGTATTGAACCGAATCGCATGAAATTTGGTGGGATGATTGTTTATTATCCGGGGACCAGTTGATTAGATTTTGGGATCGATCGGGTCAAAGGTCAAGGTCAAAGGTCATGAACAGGTCAAAATCTTTCGCAGAACTCAAAAAGTATTGAACCGAATCGCATGAAATTTGGTGGGATGATTGTTTATTATCCGGGGACCAATTGATTAGATTTTGGGATCGATCAGGTCAAAGGTCAAGGTCAAAGGTCATGAACAGGTCAAATCTTCTTGAATCACATGGAATTTGGTGGGATGATTGGTTATTATCCGGGGACCATTTGATTAGATTTTGGGATCAATCGGGTCAAAGGTCAAGGTCAAGGTCATGGAAAGGTCAAAATCTTTTTTTTACCATAGCACGATACATTTTTGTCCAATTGGCATGCAACTAATGCCAAAATGTTCATAATTCAATGCCCAATCTTGTGATACGCTCTACCGAGTGCCCGTTATAGTTGTAACTGCGTTAGTTGAGTTAAAAAAATACTTCGTTACATGCTTGTTACCGCTAAAAGTAGTGGAATTACAGTAACGCGTTACTTTGTAACGAGTTACTCCCAACACTGGTTAGGAATAATGATGTTTATTGTAAATATTAATGTTGTTCTTCCAACTTGTCACTCAAAGGAAGGACAGTTTTTTAGCTTCTCTCATCAGCATAACTGTTTTCAGCTGCGCTCACATAAAAAGGGTTTCGAGGGATTTCTACCCCTCCGTTAGTCTTCTAAGGTGATAACACAATGTACCATTAGAACACTGGAGATGGGCCTCTGTACACCGATGTAGAGACTTCATCCAACACCAGGGAATAGTCATTTACCACATTAACTATGTAGAAAGTGTATTTATGAGTCATTTAATGTTGTCTTCATTAAAAAAAAGGCTTTGAAAAATAAGGATATTTCTAAGTGACCCCAAATTTTTGAACGGTAGTGAATGAGTTTTGGGAATACCCTAATGTTTGCTTTTAATACCAACTTTCAGACAATCACACATATAAATGTTAACATAAATCAGGTTAGACTACAGGATCACGCACATTAACTTTATTTAACCAGCGCCACGCGATGCACCAATGATCAAAATCACTGCGTTTCAGGAGGAGCGTACTACCTGATCTCCCGGAGCCTGGGGCCGGAGTTCGGAGGCTCCATCGGCCTCATCTTCGCCTTCGCCAACGCCGTGGCCGTGGCCATGTACGTTGTGGGCTTCGCGGAGACGGTCGTTGAGATGCTCAGCGTGAGAAACACTCAGAGCGTTCGTCCGTCCCGTCTTGCCGAGCGGCGATTATAACGCCGGTCTTGTTCCCGTTTGGTTGTTTTTCGGTTGCAGGACGTCGACGCCCTGATGACCGACGAGCTCAACGACATTCGCATCGTCGGGACTCTGACCGTCATCCTGCTGCTGGGCATCTCTGTCGCCGGGATGGAGTGGGAAGCCAAGGTAACACGACAGAAAACACCCAGAATCCTCTGCTGTCATCGCAAAGACTCATTAACTTTTGAGGCCCCCGCCGCAGTGCTCGTTACACCTTCGATCAAGACTGAAACATCTCTACATATTTTGGATGGGTTAAGATGACATTTGGTACAAACACTCATGGTCCCCAGAGGATGCATCCTACTGTTGAATCCCTGAAGTTTACCAAAGGAGTTTCAAGTAAAAGGCCTCTGCAACTATTGGATAAGTCCCATTCTACTTGGTTCATACGTTCATGTTACCCTCAGGATGCCTTTTGGAAACATTGGTGATCTTCTAGCTTTTCATTTGATCCAAAAATAAAAATAATCTCATGCTTTAGTTAGTGAACAAATACCTGCAGAAAGAATAACATTTCTACAAGGCTCTCGTCCTAATGTCCTGCTATGAGACGATCAACTAGTCAAGATGAGCAAGGCACTTATTAGTTAGTATCGCAGAGCTAGGTTAGGTCACAATCAGTGGTAAAAGGAGAGCAAACACATCATCATGTTCTTGCTCGTCTTGGGTTCCTTGTGTCTGTTGAATAGAAACCTCTCAGGGTCCCTGACTAGAACATCTCTCCTCTGTGTGGTTCTGTCCATCAGGCTCAGATCGTCCTCCTGGTCATCCTGCTGGCCGCCATCGCAAACTACTTCATCGGAAGCTTCATTGCAGTAGAAAACAAAGAGCCGAAAGGATTCTTCGGCTACAGTTGTCAGTCCGCCTTCCCTTTGTGTTATCCAACCTTTTAGCTTTGACTTTAGTTCACATTATAATACCCCTCTTGTGTCTTTGGTTGGTCTCTTTCCTTCTGCAGCTGCCATCTTTTTAGAGAACCTGAGTCCGGACTTCAGAGACGAGGAGACGTTCTTCTCGATGTTCGCCATTTTCTTTCCCGCGGCCACCGGAATCCTGGCCGGAGCCAACATCTCCGGAGACCTCGCGGTGAGCTCCACGCGTTGCATCCCAGACTTGAAGGTTTATTCACCTGACAACAGCCTCATGAACAAGGACTTGAACTTCTAATATGAGGGAAGAGGAACGACTCCATTGGCTGAACCTTTCCTGGTTTCCAAATTAGACGACAGGAAACACATCCTGCAAAACCGCCAATCTCTGCAAAATGATCCTTCGAAGGTGTTGTGCATTACGTATTGGGCATCCTTAACAAATAGCATCCTGCAAGGAAACAACACATTTCTTTTGAGGCCATTGAGATGTCATCTATCCTTCGAAGTCCTCTGAACGTCAGTCCTAAACCCTCAATTCAATTCACTTCAGTTTATTTGTTTAGCCTATTTTCACACATTACAAATTAGTCTCAGAGTGCTTTACAATCTGTACATATAGACATCCCTGTCACATCGGATCAGGAAAAACTCCCAAACAACCCTTCACGGGGAAAAAAGGGAAGAAACCTTCAGGAGAGCAACAGAGGAGGATCCCTCTCCAGGATGGACAGAAGAATAGATGTAGTGTGTACAGAAGGAATCATCACACAAAAATTAAAACACAGTAACAACACAATGAATGAATATGACAGAGTGGATGAATAGTTGGTACTCGGCATATTCCACGATCTAGACCTCGATGATCCATCAGGCAGATGGAGGAAGAGAGGAGGAGTGGGCGGGGTCTCAACAGGGCCAATAGCGTAGTCCTTCAGTGGGATCCTGGACGCTCAGCCTGACTTTGAGGAACACCAGTGTGTTCAGCTTGGTCTCAAGCTAAACCTCCTGAGAACACATTCACGTCTCCTCTCCTTCTCCAGGACCCTCAGTCAGCGATCCCTAAAGGTACCCTGCTGGCCATCCTCATCACAGGAGTCACCTACGTGGTCATCACCATCTCTGCAGGTACGCCGATGCATCCGTTGGGCTTCCTGGACGTTTGTATCTCGCCTTCTTGAAACCGGTTGACTCCAGTTAGACGTCCTCAGAGTGTGCGTTGGGGTTTGTCCGCCTGCAGGCTCGTGCATCGTGCGTGACGCCACCGGCGACCACAACGACACGGTAAGCGACACGGTGAACTGCACCGACGCCGCCTGCACGCTGGGCTACGACTTCTCCATCTGCAAAGAGGGTGGCTGCCAGTACGGCCTGATGAACGACTTCCAGGTGCGGGAGCCACGTGTGTGTGTGTGTGTTTGTGTGTGTGTGCGTGCGTGAGTGTGTGAGAGTGTGTGTATGTGTGAGAGTGTGTGTGTGTGTGTGTGTGTGTGAGTGTGTGTATGTGTGAGTGTGTACGTGCGTGAGTGAGTGTGTGTGTGTGTGAGAGTGTGTGTGTGCGTGAGTGTGTGTGTGCATCAGTGTGTGTGCGTGTGTGTGCGTGAGTGTGTGATTCTGTGTTTGTGTGTGTGATAGTTTGTGTGTGTGTGTGTGAGAGTGTGTGTGCGTGTGTGTGCGTGAGTGTGTGATTCTGTGTTTGTGTGTGTGTGAGAGTGTGTGTGCGTGAGTGTGTGTGTGTGTGTATGTCTGTGTGTGAGACAGACAAAGTGCAGCACTGATAACAGTAACTGTTGTTTTGAGTCACAAGGTTCTCGCTAGTTGAAGCGAGAGCTGAATGAGAGCATTGAATCCATCCACCTACACACACACACACACACACACACACATTTATTCAGATTCTGTGTTATGTTCTTCTCTGTTTGGTGTTCACAGAAAACGTTTCTGCCATTTCCTGTCTTTTCAAAATAAACATCCGTGGTTATAGTAAGCCTAGTTTCCGCTTGTTAAAAGCCTCCAGTGTCTTTTCAAAATAAACTTCTGCAACAGAAGAACGTCACGTTAGATATTGATGTGATGTTTCGAAATAAAAGCTTCGGTAAAGTAATTCAATGTCGACACAAACAGCAACCTCCTGGGTGAAAGTCCTTTGTTTGTTTATTGTGTGTGTGTGTGTGTGTGTGTGTGTGTGTGTGTGTGTGTGTGTATGTGTGTTCTCCAGGTCATGGGGCTGGTGTCGGGCTTCAGTCCTCTGATCTCCGCGGGGATCTTCTCCGCCACTCTGTCGTCGGCTCTGGCCTCGCTGGTCAGCGCACCCAAAGTCTTCCAGGTCAGGAATGAAATCAAACCAACAACAACAACAACAACAACACGAATAGCACCTCTGCCGATAAACATGAATTCAACACATCAGTCTTATATCATAAAATACTGACTTGATGTCAACTTACTCTCTTTAATAAACAAGTCGCAGCCCTGTGAATGATTTCCCCTCGTTCGTCCTCACGAACACGATCTCAGGGAAGGAGGAACTGACGAGAATCTGGGGGTCAAAGGTCAATGAATGAATGAATGTGTGGCTGTGCCCGTAGGCTCTGTGCAAGGACAACATCTACCCCGGGCTGGGAGTGTTTGCAAAAGGCTACGGGAAGAACAACGAGCCTCTCCGCGGCTACGTGCTGACCTTCTTCATCGGCCTGGCCTTCATTCTCATCGGTAGGTAATTTCACCTCTGAGGCTCCGCCTACTTAACTTCACTTCAGAGGCTCCGCCTACCTAACTTCACTTCTGAGGCTACTTAACTTCACCTCTGAGGCTACCTAACTTCACCTCTGAGGCTACCTAACTTCACCTCTGAGGCTACCTAACTTCACCTCTGAGGCTACTTAACTTCATCTCTGAGGCTCCGCCTACCTAACTTCACCTCTGAGGCTACTTAACTTCACCTCTGAGGCTACTTAACTTCACCTCTGAGGCTACTTAACTTCATCTCTGAGGCTACTTAACTTCACCTCTGAGGCTACTTAACTTCATCTCTGAGGCTACCTAACTTCACCTCTGAGGCTACTTAACTTCATCTCTGAGGCTACTTAACTTTACCTCTGAGGCTACTTAACTTCATCTCTGAGGCTACTTAACTTCATCTCTGAGGCTACCTAACTTCACCTCTGAGGCTACTTAACTTCATCTCTGAGGCTACTTAACTTCACCTCTGAGGCTACTTAACTTCATCTCTGAGGCTACTTAACTTCATCTCTGAGGCTACCTAACTTCACCTCTGAGGCTACTTAACTTCATCTCTGAGGCTACCTAACTTCACCTCTGAGGCTACCTAACTTCACCTCTGAGGCTACTTAACTTCACCTCTGAGGCTACTTAACTTCACCTCTGAGGCTACTTAACTTCATCTCTGAGGCTACTTAACTTCACCTCTGAGGCTACTTAACTTCACCTCTGAGGCTACTTAACTTCACCTCTGAGGCTACTTAACTTCACCTCTGAGGCTACTTAACTTCATCTCTGAGGCTACTTAACTTCATCTCTGAGGCTACTTAACTTCACCTCTGAGGCTACTTAACTTCACCTCTGAGGCTACCTAACTTCATCTCTGAGGCTACTTAACTTCACCTCTGAGGCTACTTAACTTCACCTCTGAGGCTACTTAACTTCACCTCTGAGGCTACTTAACTTCACCTCTGAGGCTACTTAACTTCACCTCTGAGGCTACTTAACTTCATCTCTGAGGCTACCTAACTTCACCTCTGAGGCTACTTAACTTCACCTCTGAGGCTACTTAACTTCATCTCTGAGGCTACTTAACTTCACCTCTGAGGCTACTTAACTTCACCTCTGAGGCTACTTAACTTCATCTCTGAGGCTACTTAACTTCACCTCTGAGGCTACTTAACTTCACCTCTGAGGCTACTTAACTTCACCTCTGAGGCTACTTAACTTCACCTCTGAGGCTACTTAACTTCACCTCTGAGGCTACTTAACTTCATCTCTGAGGCTACTTAACTTCACCTCTGAGGCTACTTAACTTCATCTCTGAGGCTACTTAACTTCACCTCTGAGGCTACTTAACTTCACCTCTGAGGCTACTTAACTTCATCTCTGAGGCTACTTAACTTCATCTCTGAGGCTACTTAACTTCACCTCTGAGGCTACTTAACTTCACCTCTGAGGCTACTTAACTTCACCTCTGAGGCTACTTAACTTCATCTCTGAGGCTACTTAACTTCACCTCTGAGGCTACTTAACTTCACCTCTGAGGCTACTTAACTTCACCTCTGAGGCTACTTAACTTCATCTCTGAGGCTACTTAACTTCACCTCTGAGGCTACTTAACTTCATCTCTGAGGCTACTTAACTTCACCTCTGAGGCTACTTAACTTCACCTCTGAGGCTACTTAACTTCATCTCTGAGGCTACTTAACTTCACCTCTGAGGCTACTTAACTTCACCTCTGAGGCTACCTAACTTCATCTCTGAGGCTACTTAACTTCACCTCTGAGGCTACTTAACTTCACCTCTGAGGCTACTTAACTTCACCTCTGAGGCTACTTAACTTCACCTCTGAGGCTACTTAACTTCATCTCTGAGGCTACTTAACTTCACCTCTGAGGCTACTTAACTTCATCTCTGAGGCTACTTAACTTCACCTCTGAGGCTACTTAACTTCACCTCTGAGGCTACTTAACTTCATCTCTGAGGCTACTTAACTTCACCTCTGAGGCTACTTAACTTCACCTCTGAGGCTACTTAACTTCATCTCTGAGGCTACTTAACTTCACCTCTGAGGCTACTTAACTTCATCTCTGAGGCTACTTAACTTCACCTCTGAGGCTACTTAACTTCACCTCTGAGGCTACTTAACTTCACCTCTGAGGCTACTTAACTTCACCTCTGAGGCTACTTAACTTCACCTCTGAGGCTACTTAACTTCATCTCTGAGGCTACTTAACTTCACCTCTGAGGCTACTTAACTTCATCTCTGAGGCTACTTAACTTCATCTCTGAGGCTACTTAACTTCACCTCTGAGGCTACCTAACTTCATCTCTGAGGCTACTTAACTTCATCTCTGAGGCTACTTAACTTCACCTCTGAGGCTACTTAACTTCATCTCTGAGGCTACTTAACTTCATCTCTGAGGCTACTTAACTTCACCTCTGAGGCTACTTAACTTCATCTCTGAGGCTACTTAACTTCATCTCTGAGGCTACTTAACTTCACCTCTGAGGCTACCTAACTTCATCTCTGAGGCTACTTAACTTCATCTCTGAGGCTACTTAACTTCACCTCTGAGGCTACTTAACTTCATCTCTGAGGCTACTTAACTTCATCTCTGAGGCTACTTAACTTCACCTCTGAGGCCACTTAACTTCATCTCTGAGGCTACCTAACTTCACCTCTGAGGCTACTTAACTTCACCTCTGAGGCTACTTAACTTCATCTCTGAGGCTACTTAACTTCACCTCTGAGGCTACTTAACTTCACCTCTGAGGCTACTTAACTTCACCTCTGAGGCTACTTAACTTCATCTCTGAGGCTACTTAACTTCACCTCTGAGGCTACT